>NC_081158.1:28646108-28806108 GCF_012432095.1 Onychostoma macrolepis | reverse complement strand
CTCTGCGCAATGCTGTCGCGTGTGAGGGTGAATAAGTGACCCATAAAGCGCCTCCTACACCATTCAACCACTTATGTCTAAGTGACGAATGGGGGAGTCTTTGAGAAGCCTTTTCATTGTAATTTATTACTCTGTTCTGTAGTTGCATAGTTGCACCAGCAGAAGTCAGACTGGCGCTTTCTACAGATAGGCTACTGAGTGTTTCCGTACACCTCAAAGGTTAAATTCAACCTGGTGTCAATGCTGGCATCATGCATTTGCACTGAATAATACATTTGGACAGTGTGCGAATAGCTCATTGACTTTCGAGGCTGGACTTTAAAATTTGCCTCAGTATGTTGTTTTTAAAAAAGGGCAATCGGTTGAGGGTCGTTATTTGGCGCCCCTAGCTAACCATTTAGGCTAAATAAGTTTAAACAAAATAGTATATTTATACATTATTTATAATAAATTTTTGTAATGCATAAATTTGTAACGTTGCGTTTGCTATGTATGTGTGTGTGTGTATATATATATAATATCCATATTTACATATTATTTACCGTATTTATATGATTAGTTTTTATTTTTGTGATGCATACATTTATAATACGGCGTTTGCTGACAGTAAATATTATTGTTATATACATAGGCCTATATATATATATATATATATACACACACACACACACACACACACACATATATACACATATATATATATCCTATAAATGCATTATATTATATTCGTTATATTAAAATATCTAAACGGAAATCAATTTTAGCTAAATTTCACTTTTTGATTAGGTCTAGCATCATGTTTCGTGTATCCATCCCCAAATGCCACAAATTAACCAATAAAGCCTGGTAAATATTAAGTCTTGTCCAGTTGTTCTCAGTCCAGTTCTTGAAGTACTCCAGTTCCAGCATTTTGACTTTCTCCGTTATCTGACACACCCAGTTCAGGTCTTGTAGTCTCTACTAATAAGCCGATGATACAAATCAGGTGTGTTAAATGAAGAACTATCCAAAATGTTCAGAGCTTGGCTTCTCAAGGACCAGGACTGTGAACAACCGGACTAGAGGTTTCCTAAAATAGAGTGACTGTCAATTTTTTGTGTCTTAAACACACACACGCACGCACGCACACTCACGCCCCAACCCGCCCACCAATTGACAGTAGTGTGAGAGAGCGCGCGCGTGAGAAACACGCACACCTTACGAATTCTTTGCATACACAATCAGATCCTCTCACACCATAGAGTGAGTTTAGATGAGTTACGGTCTCTGTCACCTCTATCCTTGTTTATCGCGTGCGCACTCAACCTGTGCGTAATATTGATGCGTCCACTTGCATCTCCAGTCGTTCTTGCGCGTCTGGCGATGCGGCTGTAACGACGCGCCCCTTAGGTTCACGTGCCACTTTTCATGGCTCTTTTTTCCCGTGCAGGTCTAATAATCATTGTGCATGGTTGAATGTCATCGCTTTACTTAACGGACTACAGTTTCCTGCTGCTGGATCACGCACTGAACCTGTGGTTAGATATGACGCATCAGGCACAGTAGGGACGCGTCTCGGAGAAGCAGAAAGGTTTCAGACAGAAGGGACCAGCGGATCTGGACTACACAGGCGTCATGTCTAACACGACGAAGAGCAAAAAGGAAAAGGAAATTATTACGGAGTATGAGAGCCAAGTGAAAGGTAAGAAGAACACTCTCGCACCTGATGGGCACCTGGAGACGGACTCTCGTCTGATGCATCTAATACAAACCTTGTGCATGCGTTAAATTTACAACATGTTGGCCAAATAATATTTCATAATATCTTTGTTGAATTATTACTGCCTGTTTTGTGTGAATTGATTCTCAGAATATTAAATCGTTCTGCTGGAAATTGTTAAGCTGGTGGGTGTGTTTTAAAACGTGTTAAGTGGTTTCTTGCATTCTTTTGCTGGTTATAGCTGGTTAATCATCTTTGACCAAGTAACTCAAAATGGTCAAGATGGTTTTTGAAACATGGTTACTGGTCAGCCAGCTAATGACCCTGCTGGATTAGCTAGAAACCAGCTGCGAGCTGGTCAAGATGGTTTTTGCAATGTGTCTTACTACCAGCTACAAACCAACCAGCTGGTCAGTATGACTTTTGCAACATGACATCTGGTCAGTACGCTTAAGGTTTTTCTGGTGGGTTTTGAATTATGGTAGCTGTTTGACCAGCTAAAAACCAGCTACAAATAAGCAACCAGCTGGTCAAGTTGGTTTTTGAAACATGACAGCTGGTCATCCAGCTTAATGTGTTTAAGATGAGTTTTGGAACATGGTAGCTGGTTGACAAGATGATAACTAGCTGGTCAGGATGGTTTTTGCAACATGGCAGCTGGTCAGACAGCTTAGTTATAAACCAGCCAGACTAAGATGGTTAAAATTAGTCTTGGAACATGATAGCTGGTTGACGAGATGATAACCAACTGGTTGGATGGTTTTTACAACATGGCAGCCTGTCAACCTGTCAACCAGCTTAATACTAGCTAGACACCAACCAGCTTAAGGTGGTTAAGATGAGTTTTGGAACATGTTAGCTGGTTGAGATGACAACCAGCCGGTCAAGATGGTATTTGAAACATAACTCATAACCCTAACCAGCTACAAATAAGCAGCCAGCTGGTAAAGTTGGTTTTTGAACATGATAGCTGGTTGACAAGATGATAACCAACTGGTTGAGATGGTTTTTGCAACATGGCAGCTGGTCAACCAGCTTGAAACCAACCTGCTGGTGGTTAAGATGAGTTTTGGAAGAAGGTAGCTGGTGGTTGACCAGCTAATAACCAGCAATCAGTTGATCATACAAGCTGAAGATCTGATTATACAATATGGTTACTTGAGAAACCATCTCAAGGGGATTAAGATGGTTTGTGGACCTGTTATGTGGATCACTAGATATCTACCAGCTTAAAAACCAGCTATCAGTTGGACATACCAGCTCTAGATGGCTTTTTCACCAGTTAATAACCACCTTGGACCATGTTTCAAAACAAGCTTAAGCTGGATTTCCAGCAGGAAGTGAGAGGCTTAAGTGAGGGAATTATGAAAATGCATGCTGCTTTTCCTTCAATACATGTATTATCAACATAATAACATATACAGTCCACCCTGCATCATTTGTTTGCCCTTACAGCAGGGCGTTCGCTTGTGCGCTCGCACTCGTTTAACAGTGTGTAATCGATGAAACGGAAAGGGTGGGAGCGCAGCATTGCAAAGGCTTCATAGCAACCCTTGTCTCCAGCGCTCCAACTGTAGTCAGGCAAAGCTGTACAGCTTAAGACCTCAAAAATTTTAAAATATTTTGGAAAAAAAGCTGGAATGATAAAAGCACAGATTTGCTTTCCATAATGCTGATATTTAAATGTAAGCAGCCGAGTTGCTGTCTCAGCTACTATTGGCCAATGGTGGTCCGGGTGAGGGTGGTCTCTAGGCAACATGCTGATAGATCGGTGTAGTATTGGGGCCGCTGCTTTAGCGCACGCGTGGCTAAGATGGATGAACATATGGACGGCTCTCGTTGTCAAATGTAGGTTTGTGTGCACGACACGTGCACAAAGGTACACTCCACATTCAACAGACAACAGGCTCTTGCTGCATTGTACATGTTTCCATGGATACTCAACCACCAGTGTGTGTGAATGTCCAATGGGGAAGCGATGGGTATCTGGCTGTGTGTGTGTGTGTGTCAGGGAGCAAGATCAGGGAATCCTCCTGCCGCAGCAGTGCTGTTTAGTATGGACCGCACGTACGGCCATGTGTGTGGCATACAGTAGTGTGAGTAAGGATGGATTGAGACAGATGAGTGATTTATGGTCATAAGGGACAGCGCTGTTATTCTGCGATATTACAGACACACGTTCGTTTGCTTTTCAAATGTGCCTAATTTACTTTTTATTGATTGAAATTGTTGCAGTTAAATTCGTTCTGTGAGCGTGGATGTGTAAATGTGATTGCTCAAATTTTTATCGGAATCAAAAAAATAGGTTCTGTGGAAAAAAAAAATGTCCTCAGGGAACATGCTCGAGTTTGTCAATGTCCGTACAGGAAATGGTTTTCTCTAAGGGAGGAAGTTAGAAGGAAAGAGAGGCACATGACCTTGACTGTATCTGCATCTACACAGGCGTGCACACACACACACACACACACACACACACACACACATTGAACTACACATTTATGATAATTAAAAGCAGTGTTATTTCAGTATCACTGATATATAGTTGATGTTAATTTTTTCAATTATATATTTAAAGGTTTAGTAATTTTGTGTTGTCAATGCCTCTATAGTTTATATATAATCTAGTTTATATATAATGTATATAATAGTTTATATAAACTATAAAGATTAGTCTATATATAAACTATAGAGATTTTTCACACACACACACACACATATGTCTGGTTTGCTATCCTTGTGGGGACTCTCCATAGGCGTAATGCTTTTTCTACTGTACAGACTGTATATTCTATTGCCCTACAACTAAACCTACCCCTTACAGGAAACTTTTTGCATTCTGTGTGATTTATTAGCTTTACCTCAATTTAGGTCCCCACCATGACACGAGTCCCCATGAGTCTGTGTGTATTCAGGTTTAAGTCCCCACCTGAATAGAAAAACAGGTACACACACACACACACACACTGTATATTATATTGTTATTTTATTATATTGCATTATATTATTATGCACAGTATTATTCTTTATTTATTAGATTTGGTTTAGTGTTATTTTAGTATCATTGAGATACAATTATAGCTTTTATACTTTGAATCAGCCTAGTTTAAAAGTCTAACGACTAGCTTAAATGTTTTTTTGTTTTGTTTTTTCAATTAACATTTATTTTATTTCAAGTAATTTTATGTTTTTATGGTTTTAGTTTAAATTCAGTAACCTTGCTTGGCAACTACCTGAAATAATTTTTTTTTTTTAAGTTATTGATCTGTATAATTTTAGTTAACGTGTACTTATTTCAAGTAACGCAAATGTTTTTATGGTTTTAGTTAACTATAATAACCCTGATTCAGAGCGAGTCAGTTTAATGTGGAAAACATTGGTGTATGTGTGTGTGTTGTTGCATGCGCATTCCTCAAAATATTTTTGCTTCATCAGCAAGAAACGGCTCACGAGCGGGTGACTTTTTCAGTCCTGTAGGGAGCCTGTGTTGTACAAAAGCTTTACATGCATACAACTAGAACAGTATGCGTACAGTATGTTATCATGCAAGGTTTAATCTTTTCCAACATGCGATTATAACCACAAAATGAAAGACAGAAAATGAATTGATATCTTACAGTATGGCATTGCCATAATACTGTGTTTTAGCCTGTTATTCTCACGAGATTTGATGCCGGGTTGCACTTCTGGCTGCCGTCCAGTCCAAAGCCACAAACACACAGATACACATCATCGTCCGAGGCCGCAGACTGACTTGCTGGTGTACTTCCTCTGCCTAGAGTGACTGTATGAATCACATTTATTGTGGCTCAGGGGATCCACTCCGCTACAAGACATTTCATCTCTTTGTTCAGAGTCCCAGAGAAGGAGTCGTCAGAGTCCAAACATCTCACAATAAATGTTCAGAGTGAATGCAAAGCGACATAAAACGGGCTCTACAGATTAAAGGAACAATTCTAGTGACTTTGGGAAGCATTATACTGCAGATTTTCCAGAATTCAACAGTCATTTATAGAAATGGTGCCAAATGATACTGATGATGATTTTTTTTTTATGGTCATGCAGAAGGAAGAAAGCGGTTTTGATTGACCACATCCTCTTGTTCGTGTCACTGCGTCACATAAATGATGAACTTTGGGTTTTTCTGATATGAAATTATGAGAAATGACCTGCTTCTTTAAAAGTTAAAGATTGTTCTTATGAAAGTGCCATTTGATTACGTGTGTAACGGCTCGGTTTAAACACTAGTTGAAAAGTACACCGATTATATGGACCTGCAAACCTGCAATTTAACTGTGTTTTAGATTATATATATTGCAGGGAATTGGATGTGTGTGTGTGTGTGTGTGTGATTACTTATATTTTCAGGGGAAAAATTGTTACCTCTGCTTTTAGGGTTATTTGGGGACATTCTTAACTGTGGAAAATGTCAATAAATATTTATTTAAATAATTCAAATTAAACAAATATTAATTATAATAAATATAATTCAAATTAGAATTTAAATATAATATAAAATTATATTAAAATAATAAAAATAAATCAATTTTAATGTTAAATAATATTTAAAATATAATTATTTTAAAAGCTATATGTATTTATCTAAACATATTTATATAATATATTTTGTTAGGCTGTTCAAATAGGCTAAGAACAAATTGTGTATAAGATCAGAAAATGTTCTTAAATTCAGTGTTGGCTTTTTGTTTTGCATTATAATTCATCAAATGCAGTACATACTTGGTATGCGATTTCAGACGCAGCTTATGAAACGCCTCATTTAAGTAATGAAGTAAACGTGTATGTGTGGACAAATGGTATTGTAACACAAGTAAGGCGATGGCGAATGCTGAGAGGAGGACAAGGACCAGATGTCCACAGTGTGTGTGTGTGTGTGTGTGTGTGTGTGTGTTGTATGTGTAATATCGTCTCATCCTCATGTACCCATCCAGCCCTGGTCATGTTTCAAAGTAATGATTGGAAACAGCAAATGGCCTCACTTCCTCTTTTTGAGAATAGACAGTGAACAAATAGCTAATTTGGTCAAAACTGATTTCTTTGTGTCAGACTCAAGACCAGACAGATTTCCCAGCCACCCACTGCATGTATTTATAACAGGAACCCTGTAAGTCTCATTAATCAAGTATAGATATCGATCCAGTAATCTATTAAAGACAACAGCGGAGAGGACCACATATACTGCAGTACTTACTTCTAAGGATTGTGGGTCTTAAAGCCTGTCTTTGACTTTTACTCTTGGTTTTAAAGCAGAAAGCGTAGTTAGCCAAGCTTGTTTTTCAGATTATCTTCAGTTTTATTTTGATTTAAAACAGAGATGTGCTAATGGAGCTTAGTCAGGGTAAACGCCGTATTTTGATTCATGTGGATAAAATTTCTTTTTGCAGTTTTAATGTTTTGACTGTTGCTTCCTAACAGCCTCATTTACATTTGTGTCAAATTAAATATGGCATGACAGTCAGGTCAGTGACAGTTCTGGTCTGGTGTTGAGTCATTGTCTGTCTGTTTAGTCCTGAGTCCTGACACGTTCTCTTTAGCGGTTCGTATCTACTGACCTTGGATTTGTGAGTGCTTGATTACATTTGTTGTGTCTTGTGTGCTGAATGAAGCATGAATGCTGACTTTTCCTTGACACTATGCAAAGACTTTCACTTCATCAGTGTGTGTGTATATATATATATATATATATATATATATATATATATATATATACATACATACAGTGGGTACGGAAAGTATTCAGACCCCCTTAAATTGTTCACTCTTTGTTATATTGCAGCCATTTGCTAAAATCATTTAAGTTCATTTTTTTTCCTCATTAATGTACACACAGCACCCCATATTGACAGAAAAACACAATTGTTGACATTTTTGCAGATTTATTAAAAAAGAAAAACTGAAATATCACATGGTCCTAAGTATTCAGACCCTTTGCTCAGTATTTAGTAGAAGCACCCTTTTGATCTAATACAGCCATGAGTCTTTTTGGGAAAGATGCAACAAGTTTTTCACACCTGGATTTGGGGATCCTCTGCCATTCCTCCTTGCAGATCCTCTCCAGTTCTGTCAGGTTGGATGGTAAACGTTGGTGGACAGCCATTTTTAGGTCTCTCCAGAGATGCTCAATTGGGTTTAAGTCAGGGCTCTGGCTGGGCCATTCAAGAACAGTCACGGAGTTGTGAAGCCACTCCTTCGTTATTTTAGCTGTGTGCTTAGGGTCATTGTCTTGTTGGAAGGTAAACCTTCGGCCCAGTCTGAGGTCCTGAGCACTCTGGAGAAGGTTTTCATCCAGGATATCCCTGTACTTGGCCGCATTCATCTTTCCCTCGATTGCAACCAGTCGTCCTGTACCTGCAGCTGAAAAACACCCCCACAGCATGATGCTGCCACCACCATGCTTCACTGTTGGGACTGTATTGGACAGGTGATGAGCAGTGCCTGGTTTTCTCCACACATACCGCTTAGAATTAAGGCCAAAAAGTTCTATTTTGGTCTCATCAGACCAGAGAATCTTATTTCTCACCATCTTGGAGTCCTTCAGGTGTTTTGTAGCAAACTCCATGCAGGCTTTCATGTGTCTTGCACTGAGGAGAGGCTTCCGTCGGGCCACTCTGCCATAAAGCCCCGACTGGTGGAGGGCTGCAGTGATGGTTGACTTTCTACAACTTTCTCCCATCTCCCGACTGCATCTCTGGAGCTCAGCCACAGTGATCTTTGGGTTCTTCTTTACCTCTCTCACCAAGGCTTTTCTCCCCCGATAGCTCAGTTTGATTATACTGATTGGACTTGATTAGGAAAGCCACACACCTGTCTATATAAGACCTTACAGCTCACAGTGCATGTCAGAGCAAATGAGAATCATGAGGTCAAAGGAACTGCCTGAAGAGCTCAGAGACAGAATTGTGGCAAGGCACAGATCTGGCACAGATCTGGCCAAGATCTGGCCTTAGGAACCTTAAGCGCAGCAGAAATTTTTTTGTAACCTTGGCCAGATCTGTGCCTTGCCACAATTCTGTCTCTGAGCTCTTCAGGCAGTTCCTTTGACCTCATGATTCTCATTTGCTCTGACATGCACTGTGAGCTGTAAGGTCTTATATAGACAGGTGTGTGGCTTTCCTAATCAAGTCCAATCAGTATAATCAAACACAGCTGGACTCAAATGAAGGTGCAGAACCATCTCAAGGATGATCGGAAGAAATGGACAGCACCTGAGTTAAATATATGAGTGTCACAGCAAAGGGTCTGAATACTTAGGACCATGTGATATTTCAGTTTTTCTTTTTTAATAAATCTGCAAAAATGTCAACAATTCTGTGTTTTTCTGTCAATATGGGGTGCTGTGTGTACATTGAGGAAAAAAAATGAACCTAAATGATTTTAGCAAATGGCTGCAATATAACAGAGAGTGAAAAATTTAAGGGGGTCTGAATACTTTCTGTACCCACTACATACATACATACATACATATATATATATATATATATATATATATATATATATATATATATATATATATATATATATATATATATATATATATATATATATATATATATATATATATATATATATATATATATATATATACACATATATATATATATATATATATATATATATATATATATATACATATATATATATATATATATATATATATATATATATATATATATATATATATATATATATATATATATATATATATATATATATATATACATATATATATATATATATATATATATATATACACATATATATATATATATATATATATACATACACATACACATATACATACACATACATTATTATAGAAGCAAAGATTGGTAAGGACTTAAAATGGCATGTACAGTTAATTAATATTTTATATATTTATATAATTAATATATATTATATACACACACACACACACACACATATATATACATATATATATATATATATATATATTTATATAAAACTGATTTGACATTTTTAAATCAACAATAAGATCTGAAAACATCTAAATTTAGGTTGTTCAGCTCAAATCGTGCTAAAGAGTTTTTGTTCCAGCAGACACGTAACGATTCTTAAGACTCATAAGCAAAGATTGGGCAATGCTAATATGATTTCTTTAGACTGAGAGGACAGAGTGTGTGCCTGAGATTAAAGCAAAAGCTGAATGAAAAGCTTAAGAATTAAATTTGCTTCAGATGAATAGAGGAGAGCGAGAGAGGAGGAGATACAGATAAGAAGTCTAAGGAGAAATGGGAAATAAATGGGAAGTAGCGGAATAGCGTATAACATGGTGACGTATGTGGGTTTTTTTTTTAGAGGATAAAAATGTGAGTTCCCCTTTCTTCCACACAAATAGGATATTTTTATGTTTATGGGGGCATAAGTGCATATTTTGCTGCCATTGTGGTCTGAAGTTCCCATTTTTATAAATCATGTGAATATGTATGTGTGTAATGCTGCTGTACAGCATGCCTGCACACTCCTTACGCTCTCAGGTTGCTGAGCAGAAGCCTTGTTGCCATGGAGACAGTCTGGGTCAGGCGCATGCCGCAGGGTATCAGACGTGCTCACCGCGGTCACAAGTTCAAAGGTCAAATACCAGATAGACAGCGACTTGTGAAGACGAACAATTTGAAAAAATTATAAAAGGCAGTTATTTTATGGCAGTGACTAGAGCACATTATTTATACACTGGCGTGTTTTATTTTTCATCAAGCTTAAATGTCTATATTTACGTATTTGCTCAGCACAGCAGAATGGGAGTTTTATATTTCTTGACAAGATGAAATCCATCCGCATAAACAAACATGTTTCCGATGCTTTTATATTGTTTTAATTAGCAATGTCTGCCTGTTTTGTGCTTCAAAGGCTTGTGGAAATGACTCACTGTCTATTTATTTGTAGTTTTGAAAGCAGTTTCAATGCACTTCCAGTTCCGCAGTTGTTTCAAGCTGATTTTTGCCCGTGAGTTTGTTCGTAACTGGTTTGAAACTGTGTGGAGGCTCTGAATGCACATTATCCAGATGACAGATGAGCGTGTTTCGAGCATCAACACGAGTGGAGGCAGGGGACGGCCCGTGTGAGGAAGCGCTTCGTTGCAGTCGGATGTTTTGTCTCTGGAGATTTTCTCAAGAACAGCTCTGTCAGCAACAGCTGGACTGGTGAAAGACTGATGCATTGTCTAGGCCAATTAATTGTCCAATATTTGGCCACTTTGAGATTATCATTATCAGCCAGGAGCATGCCAGGTTGCCAGTTGCTCCTCCAAATATGGAGCTATATGTTGACAATATGTGTATATAAGTAGTTCATGTGACTCGTGCACTTATCAAATACTTCTGAAGCATTTTTCAGCAGTTATTATTTCATTAGTATTATTCATTTTAATTATTTTATTTTTATTTCTAATTATATATGTATATATTAGGGCTGTCGCGATTCGTTGATTTTATTAGACTATTCGATTTTTAAAAAATCATCGACTTCATTTTGCTCGCGTCGACTAACCGGCAAACTCTATCTCTGCATGTTGTTGTGAGTTTGGGTTTATTATAACGTTAATCTGGGAATGCAACGTGCGCCATTTCATCAGATTTGTGACCCTGGACCACAAAACCAGTCTTAAGTGTACATTTTTCGAAATTGAGATTTATACAGCATCTGAAAGCTGAATAAATAAGCTTTCCATTGATGTATGGTTTGTTAGGATCAGACAATATTTGGCCGAGATACAACTATTTGAAAATCTGGAATCTGAGGGTGCAAAAAAATCTAAATATTGAGAAAATAGTCTTTAAAGTTGTCCAAATGAATTCTTAGCAATGCATATTACTAATCAAAAACAACGTTTTGATATATTTACAGTAGGAAATTTACAAAATATCTTCATGGAACATGATCTTTACTTAATATCCTAATGATTTTTGGCATAAAAGAGAAATCTATAATGTTGGCCCATACAGTGTATTTTTGGTTATTGCTACAAATATACCCCAGCGATTTAAGACTGGTTTTGTGGTCCAGGGTCACATTTGTAAGGTAAATCATTTATAAATCTACACATACACAGGAGAATTCATCGCGATTTCAAAATAAAACTCAAACCCTCACTCTGAGTTTACACGTTTTGATGTCCACATAAGTTATTCATTTAATTACAGTGGCTATAGCATTTCTGTCCTAAAGAAATGGCCAAATATTAAAGATTAAGTCGACATTTGAATTAAATGGTGCTTGGTCAATATTAAACAAGGATTAGATTGCACCATAATGTGTAAAAATAATTATCAGGCTGTTGGCGCCCCCTGCAGGCCTTTGTTGTAATGCGTAATGTAGCTCTATTGTTTATAATAAATTATGTATTTTAACAGTTTTGTTCAATAAAACCATATGATTTCTTGATTTTGAGACTTTATTTGAACTAATTATTATTGCATCATTGCTATTATATATGTATTTTAAGTCATTTTAAAAGCTATTGTTCACTTAAATCTATTTTTATTACCACAATATATATATATATATACATAATTATATTATAAGGCTCTATGGAATCCATTTTATTTTTATTTATCAAAAAGCCTGTCTAATTAATTGAATTTTACGGTTTTATTTGTACCAAATTCTGTTTTCCATTATTTTCTGGATTCCATTTTAATGGTTCCATTTGAATTTTAATAATCAAAAGCATCTCCAATTAATTGATTTTATATTTTAAAAAGTATTTATTTATTTATTTTATTTCAGAAATACTGCACATTTACATTTTTCACCTAAATAAATTCTGGTAAATATTATTTCTGGTAAATACTCCTTTAAGTGGTTTTTGATTATAATTTTATTAGTAGTAGACTAGAACACGTGGATATGTTGCCATTCTTACACTATAATACTGATTTCAGTGATTTGGACTATGAGATAGACACTTGCTTCTTGCACTCTATGTTGCACTTTACTTATGCTTTAAAAAAAAATTTCATAGACATTTGGTTTTGGTTTAATAAAATATTCTTAAGTAAAATTGTTGATTTTTTTTGTGGGAAATTAATCGTTTAGATTAATCAATAAATCAGTCGATAGATTAATTGAAATAAAAATAGTCGTTAGTGGCAGCCCTAGTGTGTGTGTATATACAGTGGGGCAAACAAGTATTTAGTCAGCCACCAATTGTGCAAGTTCTCCCACTTAAAAAGATGAGAGAGGCCTGTAATTTTCATCATAGGTATACCTCAACCATGAGAGACAAAATGAGAAAAAAAAATCCAGAAAATCACATTGTAGGATTTTTAAAGAATTAATTGGTAAATTCCTCGGTAAAATAAGTATTTGGTCACCTACAAACAAGCAAGATTTCTGGCTCTCACAGACCTGTAACTTCTTCTTTAAGAGGCTCCTCTGTCCTCCACTCGTTACCTGTATTAATGGCATCTGTTTGAACTTGTTATCAGTATAAAAGACACCTGTCCACAATCTCAAACAGTCCAACTCCAAACTCCACCATGGCTAAGACCAAAGAGCTGTCAAAGGACACCAGAAACAAAATTGTAGACCTGCACCAGGCTGGGAAGACTGAATCTGCAATAGGTAAGCAGCTTGGTGTGAAGAAATCAACTGTGGGAGCAATTATTAGAAAATGGAAGACATACAAGACCACTGATAATCTCCCTCGATCTGGGGCTCCACGCAAGATCTCACCCGTGGGGTCAAAATGATCAAAAGAACTGTGAGCAAAAATCCCAGAACCACACGGGGGGACCTAGTGAATGACCTGCAGAGAGCTGGGACCAAAGTAACAAAGGCTACCATCAGTAACACACTGTGCCGCCAGGGACTCAAATCCTGCAGTGCCAGACGTGTCCCCCTGCTTAAGCCAGTACATGTCCGGCCCGTCTGAAGTTTGCTAGAGAGCATTTGGATGATCCAGAAGAGGATTGGGAGAATGTCATATGGTCAGATGAAACCAAAATAGAACTTTTTGGTAAAAACTCAACTTGTCGTGTTTGGAGGAGAAAGAATGCTGAGTTGCATTCAAAGAACACCATACCTACTGTGAAGCATGGGGGTGGAGACATCATGCTTTGGGGCTGTTTTTCTGCAAAGGGACCAGGACGACTGATCCGTGTAAACGAAAGAATGAACGGGGCCAAGTATTGTGAGATTTTGAGTGAAAACCTCCTTCCATCAGCAAGGGCATTGAAGATGAAACGTGGCTGGGTCTTTCAGCATGACAATGATCCCAAACACACCGCCCGGGCAACGAAGGAGTGGCTTCGTAAGAAGCATTTCAAGGTCCTGGAGTGGCCTAGCCAGTCTCCAGATCTCAACCCCATCGAAAATCTTTGGAGGGAGTTGAAAGTCCGTGTTGCCCAGCGACAGCCCCAAAACATTACTGCTCTAGAGGAGATCTGCATGGAGGAATGGGCCAAAATACCAGCAACAGTGTGTGAAAACCTCGTGAAGACTTACAGAAAACGTTTGACCTCTGTCATTGCCAACAAAGGGTATATAACATCAGTTATTGAGATGAAATTTTGTTATTGACCAAATACTTATTTTCCACCATAATTTGCAAATAAATTCTTTAAAAATCCTACAATGTGATTTTCTGGATTTTTTTTTTTTTTCTCATTTTGTCTCTCATAGTTGAGGTATACCTATGATGAAAATTACAGGCCTCTCTCATCTTTTTAAGTGGGAGAACTTGCACAATTGGTGGCTGACTAAATACTTTTTTGCCCCACTGTATGTATGTGTGTGTGTGTGTGTGTATATATATATATATATATATATATATATATATATATATGAAGAGCTCTATAATACTGATAAAATATAATTATTATATTATTTAATATTTATTATTACATAAATATTGCATGTCATTGTTGTACATGTATTTCTAAATAAATTTGAAAGGTTCTTTACAACTAAATGCAGATTAAGTTTTTATTTTCTAGACCATTGTTGTATTTACAAATTAGAATTAAACAGTAATATTATAAGCTTTGATAGCCCTAAAAATAGGCTTTGTATTTTTCCCTATGAATGGCTTACCTATAGCTGTCGCTGCATATTAAACTGTGAAAGTGTTGTAAAAAATTGCACTCTGGAAAAAGAATCAGGCACCACTCAGGCAGTGCTGACATTCATTTGGCACATTTTTTTTGAATATCACCTCTGATTCTCTGCTGTGTTTCAGGTGTTTCTTATGTTCTATCAAAAGAGTCACCTTGCTCACCATGCCACCGACGCAGAACACACAAACACACACATACGCGTTACAAGTCTCCACTTCTCACAGTCCCTCCCACCCTCCTACACACACACACACTCACACCCACGCAGAGCTCACGCCAAGCCTGCTGTCTCATCTGTTATTTCGAGCCGGAGAGGCAGTGTGACATTAAACAGTTGGTCTATGGAGAGAGAAAGAAAGGGGGGGAAAAGTGTGAGGGAGAGGAATAAAAAGGAGGGAGAGAGCGAGCTGCTGAAGGGGAACAAGGGAGCATTATTAAAAGCATGCAGTTATTAAAGGAGTAATTTGTGCAAAAATGAAAATTCCTCATCCTCATGATGTTTAAAACCAAGGCTGAACCCTGTATTCAGGGTTGGGGAAACAAAATGTAAGAATCAACCATTTTAAAAAGCCATATCAATGTGAATTTTTGTGGGATGGGGCGTGGAGGGTGTCCTAGGGGGAATATTGGGGTGTTTATGGCTCGGTTTCAAACCGTGTGGCTGTTTACATGCTCATTTCCACGCAATTACAATTAACAGGCAATGCATCTTTTTGAAGCTTCCAGAAGGATGCAAAAGCACTGTAGAAATATCTTGTGGTTCATATGACTTATGCACTTGTACGTATATGTGAGGAACAGACCCGAATTTAAAATGTAATTCACTGAAAATCTGTCCTAGTTCTGTTTGGTGCGTTCGTAAGAAGACATGAGAAAAGTACTAATAGTCTTACAAATATTTCTTTTAAATGATTGGTTTAAAGTGAGAATGATTTGTTCACAAATCTAACTAGTGATTGAATTACATTTTAGATTATCGATGGATAATGGCTTGTATTTCATGCAAAGATATTATATGTCTTGACTTGATAATATATAATATATGAGAGAGAGAGAGAGATAGATAGATAGATAGATAGATAGATAGATAGATAGATAGATAGATAGATAGATAGATAGATAGATAGATAGATATACATATATAGATATAGTCTGGACTATATTTAACTTGTATATCTTTGTTATAATATTTAACTTAAACTAAATCTATTAAAACATTTGTTAACTCAAAGCTGAAACTAAATATTAAATGAAAAATTTGTCAACTGAATGAAATAAGTTCCGACTAAAATTACTAATTGGAAATAAAAATAAATAAATAAATAAAACTGAGACAAAAATAAATTAAACCTAAGTAATAATAATAATAATAATAATATAATACATATAATAATAAAAATAATAATAATAATAATAATAACAACTGAATAATAAAAGCTCATTCAAAATATTAATGAATAAAAATTTAGTGTATAAATAATTCTAAAATAACACTGCTTCAGATGAATTCGATTATAATTATTATAATTTATTATATGTTTGAATGGAGAATGGCTTCTGAACATTCAGCTTTGCCAACACAGGAATTGCATTTTTAAAAATATTAAAATATAAAAGTTTTTTAATTATAATAATGTTTCAATACTATATTTTTAATTACATGCAGCCTTAGTATTTTAATTGCACTAAACATGTATATGTTGTTTATATGTATTTTCCTGCCTTAATATTAAACAGTGTTTTCTGTTGTCTCTATTAGTTTAATATATATTCATTTATTTTATTTTATTTTATCCTTTTTTTTAAGTGTATTTGTGCTGTCTTGAAAATAAATGGTACCTTTCGATTTATTTTCTTGCCTAATTTTTCATAAGAATTAGGTTATAAACGCATGAGTCTGGACTACTTTTATGATACATTTGCAGCTGTTTTAAAAGCTGAAAGCGAGTCACTATATAGTGCCTTTGTATGGAAACAGCAATGAGACTGGAACGGCATGATGGTAAGTAAATGCAGTAATTCTGACTGAACTATTCCTATATAAAGAAAAGGAGTGTGGAGTTTGAGGAGAAGTGGAGATGAGAACTAGGATGGAGAATCCTGAATTCCTCCTCCCATTAAACACACACACTAATCCCCATGGGATACTCCACTCCACTACCTGTTGTCTTGGCAACGGCAGTGAGTGTGATAACCAGTGTGTTGTTAAGGAAGAATCCAGACCGGCTTGTTAGGAGGAAAATCTCTGGTTCAGGGAGCACAACTTCACCCATCAGTGCTCACATTGTGTTCAAGTTGCTCCCAAACGTGTCATGTGATGTCACTTACACTGCAGCTGTCACTGAGAATCAAACACTGTCGGTTGAAATGGACGTTGTTAATTAGCTAACATAACTCTGTGTGTGTGTGTGTGTGTGTGTGAGCAGAGATACGGTCTCAGTTAGTGGAGCAGCAGAAATGTCTGGAGCAGCAGACGGACATGCGGGTTCAGCTCCTCCAGGACCTGCAGGATTTCTTCAGGAAGAAAGCTGAGATCGAGAGCGAATATTCACGCAACTTGGAGAAGCTCGCCGAAAGATTCATGGCCAAAACCCGCAGCACCAAGGACCACCAACAATACAAGTGAGTGAAGTTACAAGTGTGTGAGTGACAGAGTGTGAATGCACATGAATGATTCAAGAGTCATTTTCTACAAACGAATCGTTTGGTTCAGGTGCTTATTTCCTTTCCTTTCATTCACCTCCAAATCATTTCTCCCTCCCTGTTTTGTTCGACTGTGGTTTGCGGTGGATTAGGGCGACGTCTGGAATATTTTACCCATGATGCTCTACAGCTTCATGCTTGAAAAATCAGAGATGGCAGAGGAAAGGCAATTGCTGTGTCTGCTGTAGTTATTGTTCGTGTGTTTGTGTGTGTGTGTGTGTGTGTGTGTGTACGGGCATCTGTGTATTTGCTGTCTCATTAATGCAGATAACATTCTGCTGGGAAAATAGAGAGACGAGGGATGAGCGAGTGAGAGAGAGAGAGAGGGAGTTTCACAGTTTCTCTTCTGTTGCAGTTTTTTTTCCTCGTGCTGGGCACTGTTAGTGTGCTGGTCCTCATGGGGCTGTCCCATCGGATGCCTGCTGAGCTTTGTGATTAGTCACTGGCTGCTGAAGACATTCGCCTCTTTGGTCCAAAATGGCTTCCCATTGTCTTTTCGCAACAGCCATTACTAATATAGAAGATCATGTGTGAGAAACAAAATGGCGTCTTTTACCTTCACGTTGGCAGGTGGTTAAACCACCTTCACTCTCCGAACAAATGAGCAATTTGCACAGACACCAGTGCAATATAGTTTTTGGCAGTAAAAAACATAGTTCTACAAAAGTCTGGGGTCAGTAAGATTTTTTTTTTTAAATACTTTTATTCAGAAAGGATGCATAAAATTGGTCAAAAGTGATAGTAAAGACATTTATAATGTTACAGATTTTAGTTTCAAAGAAATGTTGTTCTTTCAAATTTTTGATCAAAGTATCCTGAAAAAAAACAAAAATCACTTGTTTCACAAAAATATTAAGCAGTACAACTGTTAGTAACATTGCTAATAATCAAAAATGTTTCTTGAGCAGCAAATCCGCATATTAGAATGATTTCTGAAGGATCACGTGACACTGAAGAGAAATGATGCTGAAAATTCAGCTTTGCATCACAGGAATAAATTACTTTTTAAAATATATTCAAATAGAAAATTGTTATTTTAAATTGTAAAAATATTTAGCAATATTACTGTTTTTACTGTATTTTTAATGAAATGTGAGCATTGTTTTTTTCTGTTTTTTTTTTAACTCTTCAGTATTAACAATATTTTACTAACTTATTTTTTTTAAAAGGATGAAATCACTGCGCTGTACCAACTCAAGGGGAAAAAAAGATCTGCACTGCCGTTTCTTATTAATTTTTGCAAACCAGATGCTTTTTAAAGTTGTTTTTTAAAAAAATTTAATGTTTTTTTTTATGCTGTCTTGAAAATGCCACTTGGTCAGATATTTTCTTGTTTAATGCAAATATATTTAGACATTTTAGTGTGCATTATGAGTTTAAATACTTTTAGAGGCTGTTGTATGTAATAACAATTCAGTGCATCAAATATATTATGGAAAAGTGAAGTGAGGAATATAATTTTTTACATGGAATGAGATTCAGAGAATTAACTTGTCGTCAGTGGTTTGCATGTTGATATGTTCACTAATGAGTCATTTATTATGAAGAGTGTATTCAGCAGGGAGTCATCTATAGAGATTTTATGGGTTGTGGGACATTTCCTTAACATCCTCAACCAGTCAGTTCAGTGAACTGCAGTTGAAATCTTCACCAAAGCCTCAGCATTTCTTGAGGATAAATACGAAATGGTTCATTAGTGGATTTGGATGACTACTTGATAAAAGCCACAGAGCGGCACTGTACAGCAAATCCAGGGCCACCCAGAGAGTCCTACAGCAGAGATGAAGATATTCACTTTGAATATCACCAAGTGATTGTGATTTGTGATTTTAAGCTTGACATTTTTATATATATATATACAATGACTGCAAAAAAGAAATGTACATTTAGATTACTACATATTAAAAGCCCACATTTCCGTGGCTTTCAGGAAGGACCAGAACCTGCTTTCTCCCGTGAACTGCTGGTATCTGCTACTGAACCAAGTGAGGAGGGAGAGTAAGGACCACGCCACACTCAGCGACCTTTACCTTAACAACGTCATCACACGCTTCACGCATGTCAGCGAGGACAACATGCGTCTGCTCAAGAAGGTGAGGTCAAACACTGGTCCGCTGGGAAGGTCGTTCCTGTCTGTACTATAATGTGATGGGATGCACGTATAATTACATCAAAATGAAAGCTGGAAAAAATATGCATTCGTTAAAAATCGTCGCTTTCAGTCAGCTGGTGGGAGATAAAACCTCTTGATATTTTAAGCACATTTCTCCTTTGGATAAGTAAAATGTGAACAACGTTTTACTCTCTAGTAACAGTGGTGTTAGAATTTTTTCCTAGCAGTTTGTTTTAATTTCTTCAGACTCTTAAACGCAGCTTTCTCAGATTGTGTGCACAGCTGTGGTTTCATTTTATGTGAATTCACCATTCATTATTCAGCCATTGTCTCTGTAGAATCCAACACAGTGGTGGTTTATTTATAGGATTTCTTTAAAATAAATAAATAGTATTTTTAAATGCATTTTTAATAAATTATTAAATCTAGTCAAAAAAGCCCTGCTAAAACTCAGTTGTGACACTCTTTAAAAGAAAAATGTGACTTGGTCAGTGCAAGAAGGTACTGCCTAACACGACCGATCAAAGAGGTAAAGCAACTTGAGTGGACATTTGAGTTGTTTTGATCTATCGTGTTAGTTCAGAATTGACAAAGCGAGGGCAGCAATTCTTGGTTGTATATTTGAGTTTGACCCAGCTCAGCCCTCACTCTCTGTCCATTATAACACACCTTGTGTGTTTTTTGGTCCACAGAGCAAAGAGATCATTTTCCAGCTGCAAGAAGACCTGATGAAGATTCTTAACGAACTCTACACGGTGAGCTTGTCTCATTCTCTCTCATCATCTGTTCAATCTCTTTTTGGATTACTTTTTCATCCCATCACTTTGCTGCTGCTTTTCTCTCTCACATTTTATCATTCCATCAATACGTAATTCGCCCCTCCGTCACTGACACTCAGTCTCTCACTTCTCTTCTTCCAGAACTCAACTGTATAGCTTTCATCTCTTTCATTTACTAGTTCTAAAATTTCTGCGTTGCTTTTTGCTTCGTGATAGCAGTTTTCCTTTTGTCTGCTACATCTGCAGCTGTTTATTTTAAACAATTCTATAGTTTCTGAAAAGACCAGTATGAATTTTCAGCATGAAATGGACTTACTTAAGGCATACAGTCCCAAACCATTCGTTAATAACTATCTTCTCATGCAGCCTTAGAGAAATCAGTCACATGACATTTACCTGTACAGCTCAGTTGATTGGCTCAAAAAGTATGCAAAAAAGTAAAATGGTACACAAAAAATAACTGAAAAAAAATAAATGCATGCATGCATGGATGAGTCTTTTCCATTTTAATGCTGACTTTAAGCTGGGTGGGAACTTTTCCTGTTGACATAAATTTTATTCGTCTGTAATTGTTTTTATGTGCAGTTGTGAATATTTGACCTGAATGTGAGCTTGTCTGACAGGACTGAAGTCTTAAAAGCCAGCAGCTCTTGCATAAATAACCTTGATAAAACAAAAACACACAGCGCACATTAAGTCTGTCAGCTGAGCTTACATCTAACATGAGGAATGCGCACTAAAAATGAGATGAATTCTCTGAACCAAAGTACTCAACGTTCAGGAAGTTTCCACCTCACAGCCCTCATGTAAGCAGTTTTGTGTCCCTGTTGAGAAGGATTTACATCAGAGTTTGAGAGCAGAGCAGGATGCATGTTGCATGATTTAGCTTTTGATGCTGGTCCACAATGAGCATAACACATTAAAGGAATAGTTCACCTAAAAATAAAATGTGTTTAAAATGTACTCGCCCTCAGGCCATCCAAGATGTAGATGAGTTTGTTTCTTCATCAGATCAAATTTGGAGAAATGTAGCATCACATCACTTGCTCACCAATGGATCCTCTGCAGTGAATGGGTGCCGTCAGAATGAGAGTCCAAACAGCTGATAAAAACATCACAGTAATATCTTAATATCTTGTGACGCAAAAAGCTAATGTTTGTATGAAAAAAAAAAAATCTATCATTAAATTGTTTAAAGGGTTACTCCACCCCAAAATGATTTTTATTTTTTTTGTCATTAATCACTTACCCCCATGTCGTTCCAAACTCGTAAAAGCTTTGTTCATCTTCGAAACACAAATGAAGATATTTTTGATGCTTTCTGACAGCTCTCTGACCCTCCCAGAGTCAGCAATGTAATTAACACTATCAATGTCCAGAAATGTAGCAAGGAGATCGATTAAAATAATCCATGTGACATCAGGGCCCATATTCTTAAAGATTCTAAGAATCCTTTTAGAGAGCTCCTAGTTTAGCCTAAAAATTACTAACTAGGAGTCTTAGCTTAAAAGTGATTCAGGACCACTCTGAGAGCAAATCTGAGCGAGGAAAAGACAAAAACTTTAATCTTAGTGAGGAGGCGGGGCTGACCCCGTTGCTAGCTATGACACAGTCTTTTGAAGACTGTGATTGGTTGGTTGTCCAAGAAGGAAATAAAAGCGCTTTTAAGAGTAGGGTTTATTATAAGCCTTCACTTTGAAATAACAGGCGTAATTTTTCCTGTTTTACCGTACTCTCTCGCGCTCTCTCTCTCTCTCTCTCACACACTCTCTCTCACACACACACACACACATTATATATGTATATATATTCTTTATTTTTTATTTACCGTACTGTCATACTTATCGTGTTTTATAAGAAATGAACAGTGACCCAATTCTGAAAGTG
This sequence comes from Onychostoma macrolepis, assembly GCF_012432095.1. Lineage (NCBI taxonomy): Eukaryota > Metazoa > Chordata > Actinopteri > Cypriniformes > Cyprinidae > Onychostoma > Onychostoma macrolepis. The sequence continues at coordinate 28,783,833 of NC_081158.1, read as the reverse complement.
CTGTAACAGACCCAAATCATCGCTGCTGTATAGTTGCATTTTTCCAGGTGCCAAATATGTTAATGTAGTGATTACGTCCATTTCTGGCGCTATGGCATTTCTGCGCGGTAATGGAGATGTTAGAGTGTCTCTAATAAGCACGATCTAATGTTTAGTGTCTTATTAACTCACTGGCATGCATTGTGTGCAACACATTTCTTCTCCCTCTTCATGTTTCGTCCATTTTCTCCACTGCTAAAAAAAAACTTGTATGCCTCTTAAAAGTCCTCGTTCGTACTCCTAACAATTTTGGATCTTAAGACCTCTTTTAAGGGTTAAGATGCTTTCTGAATTACTTTTTTCTTTACTAGGATCTTTAAAATTTTAAGAGGAAGCACCCACATTTTTAAGAATTTTCTTAGAATTTTGTTACTAGGAGCAACTCTTAGCACTAAGAAGGATACGCTGTTTTCATTCAAATCAAAGCATAAGTGACGTAGAAAATGTATCCGTGTGGTGCGGCTGACACATAACAGCATACACAGTTTGCGTAGCAAGCAGTACCCCGATGTCACATGGATTATTTTACCAATCTCCTTGCTACGTTTCTGGACGTTGATCGTGTTCATTACATTGCTGTCTATGGGAGGTTCAGAGAGCTGTCAGAAAGCATCAAAAATATCTTAATTTGTGTTCCGAAGAAGAAGGAAGCTTTTACGGGTTTGGAATGACATGGGGGTAAGTGATTAATGACACAATTTTCATTTTGGGGTGGAGTAACCCTTTAAACCTTTGCTTCTGGCCAAAATATGCACCATAATCCATAATAACACTTCCTCCAGTGAAAAAGTCCATCTCCTGTTGTCCTCTCACATCAAAATCCAACAGCATATTTGTTTAAGAAATGTTTTGTACTTTTTTTTTTTTTTTTGCTTGCTAGCAGTACTTGATTTGTGCATATTTCTCTCCTGATTCAAACGAGACAACTTTTTCATTGTACAAAAAGCAATATTATGGACACATAATTTAGCAATGAAAGCAACGGTTTGAACTTAAAAACATTTTTATGGATTTGTTTATTATAAATCATACTATATCGGCTGTTTGGACTCTCATTCTGATGGTACCCAGTCACGGCAGAGGATCCATTGGTGAACAAGTAATGTAATGCTAAATTTCTATGCATTTTTCATATGGCAATTATTACACGCACATCCATGTGGACACAGATGCACAACAGACATTTGTGAATCAGATTAGCTCAGTAGGACTGGTTGCATTCTGCTAAAAGTTTTTGGGCTTGGATATGTGGGATTGTGGGTAATGTAGTTTTTCGTCTGCTCTGCCCTCTGCAGGTGATGAAGACGTATCACATGTATCACTCTGAGACTCTAAGTGCAGAGAATAAGCTAAAGGAGGCAGAGAGGCAAGGTGAGCGACAGGGCCGGGGCGGAGAGGCCGTCTTCAGTCTGCGCACCGAAGATCGCCACCAACGGCGCAACGCTGCCCGCAAAATCCAGAAGATGAAAGAGAAGGTGAGTTCCACATCTTTTGCTGTGTGTTTTTCTGTTGTATTGTTGTTTTTGAGGGATCTCAATGTGTTATGCCTAATGTATTTAGTTGTTTGCAATTTAAGAGTGTATTATCCACTATGCAAATTAGACTCCTCGAATTTGAATGTGCCAGATGTGTTTCCAGAAATAGTGCAAAGTTAATTTTTCTTGATGAAATACTGTGAACTGGAGTTATGGAGTAATTCGGTGGACATCATGAGGGAATAATTTCTGATTTATGCATAACCAACCTGAAAATTAGCCTATTTTGTTGCTCTTGTTGGCTTAGATGATTTGACGCTTCATTATAATGTTGGTTCTGAAGATTTACAGAGAATTTTTTTTGTATGCCTGGTTGATTTAACGCTATATTAATGTATTTATTTTATGTGATTGAGTGGAAATACATTATAACGTCAATGCTTTCCAAATGTACATCTGTAATTTTGAACTCATTCCATCAGATCCTAGTACAGCTACAGCATGTGCGATCAGAGCATATTTATAGAAATGTTCACTGCAGAGTCTAGGGAAAAAAGCAAAGAGGAGAAGCCATTTTGGAAACCATGTTTTTTAGGGCACTGTATGGTCTCACACCAGTATAAACTGACTCAGGAGACTATAATGTCAGACTGTAAATAAAGCAGTCTATATATATATATAGTAGTCTCTGTACAGAACATTAATTTTCCAGTACAAACACCCCCATGACACACCGTGTGTTCACTACAGTTTGGTACTGCATTCATTTCTCTCTTTCATAAGGAGAGGTTGGAATGAGCAATTGTTACAGTATTGGACAGAATGGGCAGACAGGATATCCCGATGGACAGAGTCAACAGTGCATTTTTCCGTTTGAGGCATTGTATGAGCATAAAACAGTTTGGTTCACATATAAATGTAATGTGTATGCACTACCATTCAAAGGCTTTTTTAATTCAGCAAGGATGCATTAAATTGCTCAAAAGTGACCGTATAAATATTGATAAAGTAAAACTGATTTTTATTTTAAAACAAATGTTGTTCTTTTGACCTTTCTATTCATCCGACTGAAGTCAGCTTTGGATCCCAGAAATAAATGACATTTTAAAATATATTAAAACAGAAAAGTTACTTTTTAAATTTTAATATTATTTCACAATATTTTTTGTTTCACAATATTTATGTTTACTGTATTTTTGATCAAATGCAGCCTTGATTTGAATTTCTTTCATAATATTTTTACTGACCCCAACCTTTTGAATGGTAGTGCATCTTTACACAAATATAATTTAGACTGTAATGAATCCAAATGTAAAAATTAATAAACAGTGACTCTATTGACACTATATGTTCAGGATGCTTGCTTGATTTAATGATAATGTTGCTGTAAAAAATTTGTGGGTTTTACCAGCAGCCGAGGAACTTTAATTAAAGGAGCAATTACAATCACAGAGATGCAGACATAAGCCAAGCCTCACTGTGCTAACACACTTCCATTAGAAACAAGTTAGTCGATAGGCCGTCAATAAAAACATTTTATCTTCTTGCCTTGATGGAGATATAGCACTTACTCAACACTTTGTCCTTCTTTTTCTCCTTCAACCTCTCTTCCCAGCGCCAAGCCAAGTACTCAGAGAACAAACTGAAGGTTATGAAAGCCCGGAATGAGTATCTGTTGACTCTGGAGGCCACGAACGCTTCTCTGTTTAAATATTACATCCAAGACCTGTCGCATTTGATTGACGTGAGTATCTGATTAGGGCTGCTACTGTAATGCACAGATTGTGAATCGACGGCAGGAAATTGCCACTGCATGAAGGGCATGGTGTTATGGTTGCGTTTATTTGTTTTTTCACTAAGCACAGTAATGAATTATAGTCCTGATTAATAATCACTAATTAAGGCAGCCTCCACTGCCTTTAATTAGAAACAAACGCACCCTGTAACAGGCAGGACAGGATGGAGATTAAGCCTTTAATTACAAGCACACATTAGCACATTCTGAAACAGGCAATGTTTAGAATGGAATACTAGCACGCTTTCCTGCCTACTGCACAGGATATACTGTCCTAAAACTCTGTCTGTCTGTCTATCGTTCTATTGTTGTATTGTTTGTTCTATCGTTCCTTCTATCATTGTATCATTCGTTCATTCATTCTGTCTATATACCAGTCGGTCTATTTATCTATCTGTCATTCAATGGCTTGTTCTATCTTTCTATCTGTCATTCTATATATTGTTCTTTCGTTCATTCTATGTCCTGTCATTCTTTTCTATCTATCATTTATCTATTTATCTATCTGTCATTCTATGGATTGTTCTATCTTTCTATGTGTCATTCTATATATTGTACTTTCGTTCATTCTCTGTCCTGTCATTCTTTTCTATCTATCATTTTATCTATTGTTCTAATTCTATCTATCTATCTGTTTATCTGTCTGTCTATCTATCTGTCTATCTGTCTATCTGTCTATCTATCTATCTATCTATCTATCTATCTATCTATCTATCTATCTATCTATCTATCTATCTATCTATCGTTCTATCGTTCTATCGTTCTATCTATCTATCTATCTATCGATCTATCGATCTATCGATCTATCTATCGTTCTATCTATCTATCGTTCTATCTATCTATCGTTCTATCTATCTATCGTTCTATCTATCTATCGTTCTACCTATCGTTCTACCTATCGTTCTACCTATCGTTCTACCTATCGTTCTATCTGTCCTTATATCTATCCTTCATTTTATCCTTCTATCATTCTATCTATTGTTCTATTTCTGTCTATCATTCTATTGTTCTTCTGTCTGTCTATCTATCTATCGTTCTATCCATCTATCGTTCTATCTATCTATTGTTCTATCTATCTATCGTTCTATCCATCTATCGTTCTATCTATCTATCGTTCTATCTATCGTTCTATCTATCGTTCTATCTATCGTTCTATCTATTGTTCTATCTATTGTTCTATCTATTGTTCTATCTATTGTTCTATCTATTGTTCTATCTATTGTTCTATCTATCGTTCTATCGTTCTATCTATCGTTCTACCTATCGTTCTACCTATTGTTCTATCTATTGTTCTATCTATCGTTCTATCTGTCCTTATATCTATCCTTCATTTTATCCTTCTATCATTCTATCTATTGTTCTATTTCTGTCTATCATTCTATTGTTCTTCTGTCTGTCTGTCTGTCTGTCTGTCTGTCTGTCTGTCTGTCATTCTATCTATCGTTCTATCATCTATCATTCTATGTATCCTTATATCCTTCTATCCTTCATTCTATCCTTCTATCCTTCATTCTATCCTTCTATTGTTCTATTTCTGTCTATCATTCTATTGTTCTTCTGTCTGTCTATCTATCGTTCTATCTATCTATCTATCGTTCTATCTATCTATCTATCGTTCTATCTATCTATCTATCGTTCTATCTATCTATCTATCGTTCTATCTATCTATCGTTCTATCTATCTATCTATCGTTCTATCTATCTATCATTCTATCTATCGTTCTATCTGTCCTTATATCTATCCTTCATTTTATCCTTCTATCATTCTATCTATTGTTCTATTTCTGTCTATCATTCTATTGTTCTTCTGTCTGTCTGTCTGTCTGTCTGTCATTCTATCTATCATCCTGCATGTCTGTCTATCTATCATTCTATCTATCGTTCTATCATTCTATGTATCCTTCTATCCTTCATTCTATCCTTCTATCCTTCATTCTATCCTTCTATTGTTCTATTTCTGTCTATCATTCTATTGTTCTTCTGTCTGTCTATCTATCGTTCTATCTATCTATCGTTCTATCTATCTATCTATCTATCATTCTATCTATCTATCGTTCTATCTATCTATCTATCGTTCTATCTATCTATCGTTCTATCTATCTATCTATCGTTCTATCTATCTATCATTCTATCTATCGTTCTATCTGTCCTTATATCTATCCTTCATTTTATCCTTCTATCATTCTATCTATTGTTCTATTTCTGTCTATCATTCTATTGTTCTTCTGTCTGTCTGTCTGTCTGTCTGTCATTCTATCTATCATCCTGCACGTCTGTCTATCTATCATTCTATCTATCGTTCTATCATTCTATGTATCCTTCTATCCTTCATTCTATCCTTCTATCCTTCATTCTATCCTTCTATTGTTCTATTTCTGTCTATCATTCTATTGTTCTTCTGTCTGTCTATCTATCGTTCTATCTATCTATCGTTCTATCTATCTATCTATCTATCATTCTATCTATCTATCGTTCTATCTATCTATCTATCGTTCTATCTATCTATCGTTCTATCTATCTATCTATCGTTCTATCTATCTATCATTCTATCTATCGTTCTATCTGTCCTTATATCTATCCTTCATTTTATCCTTCTATCATTCTATCTATTGTTCTATTTCTGTCTATCATTCTATTGTTCTTCTGTCTGTCTGTCTGTCTGTCTGTCATTCTATCTATCATCCTGCATGTCTGTCTATCTATCTATCTATCTATCTATCTATCTATCTATCTATCTATCTATCTATCTATCTATCTATCTATCTATCTATCTATCTATCTATCTATCTATCTATCTATCTATCTATCTATCTATCTATCGTTCTATCGTTCTATCTATCTATCTATCTATCGTTCTATCGTTCTATCGTTCTATCTATCGTTCTATCGTTCTATCTATCTATTGCTCTTCTGTCTTTCTATCATTCTATCTATCATCCTGCATGTTGTTCTTTCTTTCTATCATCTCTCTATTACTCTGTCTATCGTTCTGTCTTTCATCCGTTTGTCTGTCTGTCTGTCATCACATTGAAGAAGGAAGGTGAAGTTGTGTGCATTGTATTGTGGGACAGAGTGTCCCATGAAGTGTACTATGGTTGCATACTGATCATTTTCACAACTGTAGTAATTCATCAGTAAATGTGCATACTGTGTGCAGAAAACATACTGCATACTACCTACTTTCCACACACAAAGTCCTATAAGATCCTATTAAATATCGTGCACACTTAATCTAGTGTCCAGTGAGGCCAGGAGATTCCTCAGTGGTAAAGAGAGGAGCCATTTCTCACACTGGGTTTGCTGTGTCTGTTGTTTTGCTCATTAGAGTTTGCAGCAGGCCGATGGTGGTCAGCAGTATCTGGCCGATCGGAGCGCTGCGTCTCTTTGACCTTCACAGAGGTCAAACCTGCTCACACTGAGATAAAGACAGCAGGAGAATTTGTGTACGTGGGTGGGTAAAAGAGGGAGAGAGAGATTGTGTGGGGGTGGGAAGTGAGATACAGTAAAAGCCTGGATGAAAAACCCTTCAAATTAACCCTGAGAACACAAGCCCTGGAGGATAATTTCTAGATAAATGCTTTAAAGCAATGGTTCATCCGTCGTAATCGGGTTTGACTGACAGCTCCACACAAATCCACACTGTTCATGTTCTCTTCTCCATTAAAATAGAGTGTGTGTATGTGTGTGTGTGTGTGTGTGTGTGTGTGTGTTTGTGTTTTAACAGTGTTGTGACCTCGGCTACCATGCAGGCCTGAGCCGGGCATTGCGCACCTACTTGTCAGCAGAATACAGCCTGGAAACCTCTCGGCACGAGGGCCTGGATATTTTGGAGGGGGCTGTGGAGGGGCTGGATCCCAGTAATGACCGGCAGCGCTTTATGGAGACTCACCCTACAGCATTCACCCCTCCTGCACGCTTCTCCTTTCAGCCACACATGGGAGACCAGGTCACATGCCACCTAGTGTCCAAACTGCATATATACATGTCATTTACAGTACATTGACTTCTGTGTTGGAAAGGAATGAATTTGTGCTATTGCAGTGACTTTTACTATCATATCTTCATAATTTGGCTGGACAGCAAAAAAATAATTTTAGAATTTTATCTAAAAACATAAAATTGTTTGTTTTAAATGATTTTTTTTTAATATATATAAAAGTTTGAAATTGTCCTGTGTTTGACTAGATTGTGAACTGTGGGATTAGATTAATGGGGTCAAAAATGAAGAAAAAGAAAATCCTATTTTATAAACATTAATTTGGAAACGTCAATTTCTTAACTAAAACATTCAGCTCTAATTGGGAATCATGACCTCTGAAGAAGTAATTACGATGCTTTTAATTTAGGAAGATGGAGAATTTAGCCTCACACTATTAATTTAACTCTCAATGTTTATGTGGTACTACTTCCATTTTTTATTCCTGCAATGTGATGTGCCTTCACATAATAGTGAGACTTTCAGCATTAATAAGCATAAATAAGCTAAAACTTTGCTTATTTGTGTAAATGAAGCATATGGAAGTCTTCCATATGCTTCCTAAAACTATTTTAAATAGCATTTTCCAATAGTATTATAATTATTGCACATGCAGTTTAATGACCTCATAATAATTGCGTGGATTATTCTTTCTTTCTTTTTTTTTTTTTATACTCCTTTGTCACACCACAGGACCATTTAAAATGAATTCATGAAGCCAAAAAGGTGATTTAAAAGTGGTGACCACTTACAGCATCTAAAAACCTACACTAATTTTTATACAAATATATTAATTTTAACCTCAAGTGTTGAGAACAAAACATTATATTGATATATATGGTTGAGCTTGTTAATTGACACATTATCCAATTTCACACAGAATTTTTATGTCAAATTTAGGCAAAACTGTGGCCTTTTAGTTATCATGCATGCTCTGATATGCAGAGCCTTGGTGGTCACATGGACGATGCAAATTCAAGTCTGGCTCGCAACATATTTTATCCAACACCACGCTGTTCTCTGTATCATTTCCTGTCCTTTTTTTTTTTTACTATCCATGTCTTTGATAATGGCAAAAAGGCCACTACAGTAATAAATAAGATCAAATGATTTGTTTGTTCTGCTGAGCGGTTTCTGTAATATGTGTATTTATGCATGTTGATATTTCAGGTGAGTCAAATCACAGCATTGCCGCAGGTGCAAGCCGAGCTCCTCCTCCGATTCCAGCAGCTGCAGTCGCGCCTCTCCACGCTGAAGATCGAAAATGAAGAGGTGAGACACACACACACACAATCTCTTCCCCTCGAATGAGCACCTCGGCAGCTGCAGTTCCCCCACTGAGGATAAAGAATGAGATGACAGGTGTACACACCTTCTCCATTTCTCCTTTCCCCTCTCTCGTTCCTTCTCTCTTTGTCGTCAGGTATTATATATGCACACCAGTTCCTTCACAGCTCCAGACGCATTCATACATATTGTTTCCATCTTCTCAGTCTCTGTTGGAGTGTGTGGTTGTTTATTGCTGGCTGTTGGCAGGCCAGCTGTTTCCTGCAGCTCTCAGCATGTGAAGGATAGAGCAGAAGTGCTGATGAACGCTGTATTACTGCAGTGAGCTTAGACTGTAGAGACCGAGGGGTGTACGGATGTGTGTGCAGGATATTCCTAAATCCTCGCTTCTCTAGATGACAATGGTCCAATTCCCGAGTACAGTGTGTGATTGTCACAAAACAAAAAGTACAACAAACTATTGTACTATTAGCTTGGTTGTACATAATAATACTAATTTATTTGATCAATATTGGAGTAAAAATAATATTACAGTATTTCTTTCTAGTATTACTGTTTTCTATTTTTATAAATTGTAAAATTAAATTTATTTATGTGATGACAGCTGAATATAGCTAATACTCAGTATCACATGATCCTTCAGAAATCATTCTAATTTGTTGATTTGGTGCTCAAGAGACATTTCTTATTATAATCTATGATGAAAGCAGTTGTACTGTATAATATTTTGGTGGAAACAGTGATTTTTGATGAATAAAAATTCAAAAGAACAGCAATATCACCATAATATCATATAGTACTATTATAAATGTCTTTACTGTCACTTTTGGTCAATTTAAAGTGTCTCTGCTGAATAAAAGTATTAATTTCCTCAAAAAGGCAGGAAAAAAAAGAACTTTTGAACAATTGCATGTGTACAGAACCACAATGGACAAATTATTGCTTCCAAATAAATTGAAGTGCATACTGTAAATTATGGAAGCCCATTTCCACCACTGAATTAAAGGTAATTAAGGTAATTGTGACTTTTTCTCGCAATTGTGAGTTTACTGTCTAAATAATTCATTCTGACTGGCTTTTCCCAGAATTGTGAAGTATAAACTCGCAATTCTGTTTTTTGTTTGTTTTTTCTCTCTCAGAATTGCATAATATAAACTCGCAATTGTCAGCTATAAAGTCTGAATTGTGAGATAAAAAGTCACAGTTACCTTTTTTATTCAGTGGTGGAAACTGTCTTAAATACTTAAACTTAAATACATCAAGTAAATTACATTAATAAAATAATTTTGAAGGTCTAGTTCACACAAAAATGAAAATTGTCATTGTTTACTTACCCTCAAGTTATTCTAAACCTGAGTTTCTTTCTTCTGTTGAACACAAAAGAAGATATTTTGAAGAATGTTAGTAACCAAGCAGTTGCTGGTAGCAATTGACTTGCATTGTATTTTTCCACACTATGGAAGTCAATGGCTGATTTGGTTATATACATGTCTTCATTTGTTCAACAGAAGAAAGAAACTCATACAGGATTTGGTGTTGAGGGTGAGTAAATGAAGACAGAATTTTCATTTTTGGGTGAACTAGACCTTTAAGGGTTTAATCAGGCAGAAAATGTTACTTATAGCTTGTAGATGTGATTGGATCACAAGCTGTTTTGGTTTCCTATTCACACCTTTTTTTGTCCGAAAAATGAAAATACAAGTGAAAACTGTTCTTGGATTACAATGACCCTGAGCTAATCATTCAGTACAGTGGTGTGTATTAATGTAGAGCGGCATCTCTATGTTCCTTCTGAAGGTGAAAAAGACGTCGGAAGCCACGCTCAGCACTATCCAGGACATGGTGAACATGGAAGACTACGACGTGTCCGAGAGCTTCCAGCACAGTCGCTCCACTGAGTCGGTCAAATCCAGCGTATCAGACACTTACCTCAGCAAACCCAGCCTGGCCAAGAGACGCGCCAACCAGCAGGAAACAGAGCTCTTCTATTTCACAGTAAATGTTGGCCCACACACACTCGCTCAAACAGGGCCTGTTTTGGAAATATAGCGTTTAATAAGACATTTACTTGCATCAGACACAGAAAAGAGCAAAGACACCATATTTATTCTCCTTACATTACACTTTGCAGCCAATGATCTGTTTACACTGCAGTTTTGTAGCGTTGTGACCCCTGGATCAATGGTCTTGTTTTAGCCAAAAGCAATGTCAGTATCTTTAAACTTAGTTTATGGCTACTGAAGGATGACCGGGACTAATTAGATCATTAATTTCCAGTGTAATTGGATTATTATTGACTGTGTGTATTTGTGTGGCTGCAGAAGCTGAAGGAGTATCTGGAAGGCAGTAATCTCATCGCTAAACTACAAGCCAAACACGACATGCTGAAGAGGAGTATGGCTGAAGGTGATGTTGCATTTTATTTTAAATGTGTAATTATTATGATTATATTTATTATTTACTATTGTATACAACTACTGCTGCTGCGGCTGCTAATAATGAGAAAATGAGAATGGTTTAGAAATGAAAAAAAAATAAGAGAGAATATTTTTTCCTTTGTAATCTTTTTTTTTGATTTATTAAATTTATTAAATTAAAATTCAATTTTAATATTAATACTGCTGCTACTAGTACTATTACTACTACTACTACTACTAATAATAATAATCTAAAAAATAAATATTAAAATAATTCAAACTCATTTAAATATTTTATTATTTATTGATGTGTAAATGAAAATATTATTTAATGAATTTTCATCATGAATTATGTAAATGTATATGTATTTTTACATGCACAACTAGCAAGACATAGTCAATGTATCTGTTTAACACGATTTTAAAAATTTGCATTAACACTTGCTGTAGCTTTGTCATAAAATGTGTATTGATTTACCATTCACACTACATCCATTAGATTTATATAAAAGGATCCATGTGAATAAAACCAAGATAAATAATCTGTGTCCACCATTTGAAATTATTTAATGAAGAGGAAGTGACATCACTTGAGCTTTCAGATTTGTTGAGTTTATGACTGAGGAGGAGTGAAATGTGGTCTAATATAATATCTATATCCACAGGATACAGAGCAGACATCATGACAACCAGGTATGTCTGACATTCTTGTAATGCCCTTTTTACATATACTGCTCTGCATCACAAGGTCCTTTTGATATTTGTAAAAGTTCACGTGACCTTTTTGAATGCTAAATCTCTTGTTTCAGTTGTATTTCTCTCCTTTTCCACTTAGCCGTCGTCGAAACTCCCACAGCAGGCACCAGGTAACAGCCAGTTCTGTTTCCACCTGTTCCAGCACACACATTTCACATTTTGTACAACTTCCATGTGCTGCTTTATGATTATTGGGATATTTTTATCTGCACGCAGGATACCGGGAAAGCCATCCCACTGATTGTAGAGAGCTGCATTCGCTTTATTAATCTATATGGTAAAATATGTATATAATCTGATGAATAATACAAACATTGAATCCATCACACAAACATATGCATTCACATGCTCTTAAATTATGGTGTATTTTTTTTAATTATTCTTCCAGGTCTGCAACACCAGGGTATTTTCAGGGTTTCAGGGTCACAGGTGGAAGTCAATGATATCAAGAACTCTTTTGAACGAGGTTTGTGAAAACCGTGACGTATATAATTCTCATAATTATATTATGTCACAGTAATAAAAATATATACAGTGAACTTTAAAAGTCTTCATATAAATCTTGGATTTTTTTTCCAAATTTTAATCTGGAAGGAAACAAGTTAATTTTAAAAAGAATTTTTAACAAATATAAGTTATAGAGTAATACGATGAAGAAATATTATGCATTTTTGAAACAAATGAAAATTTGAAAATCTTATTTTAATATAATAGTGGTGACTAATTTCCACTTAATGTTATTTGCATAAAACCATAATACATTATTATAGTTGGTACCTCCTCTACATAAGAAGTCACATTTTATTTTATTTTTTTATTTTACTTTATTTAGTGAAGTAAACAAGTTGTTAGTTTCTGAAATATTTAAAATAAGTTTACAGATAAGTTATGGCGTAATATTAAGAAGAAATCTTCTGCACTATTTCTGTTACCAATTAAATTAAAAAATGTAAAATATTGAACATTTTATTTTATTATAGAAGCGGTATCTGATTTCCACTTAATGTTACTAACATAAAACCATAAATTAATATGGTACTGTACCTCCTCTACACATTGCAAAATGTCACTTTTTATTTATTTTATTTTATATTATGTAATTTTTATAAATAAATAAAATATAAACAAATAGCATTGTCTAAATACAGATTAACAGTCTCCCTTAAATTAAAACGATTACAATTGTGATTATTTAATAATAAATGCCAATGGCTTTTTGAAAGCTCAGTGTTCAAATGTGAAAATCACTGATTTTAATGAAAAAGATCTATCACCATGGATACACTCTCATCGGAGTGACTGTTTCCCAGGCAACGACCCCTTGACTGACGAGGAGAATAACCATGACATTAACTCAGTAGCAGGCGTGCTGAAAATGTACTTCCGCAACCTGGACAACCCGCTTTTCCCCAAGGAGAAGTTCAACGATCTCATCGCCTGCGTCCGTGAGTGCTTGTTTCCCTGCGATCATATAGGTGTACATGTATGTGTATGAGGCAGGATGGAGGAAGGAAAGGAAAGGAAAGGAAAGGTGTGTGTTAGAAACGGTGGCACAAACGTTCGGGAAATGACAGGGTGCTAAGTACTCGGGTTTCCTGGGGAGTTTGGACAGCTGCTGTCTTTTCATGTGAATATAAAAGAGTCCCTGCCTGTTTGAGCACACGGAACGTCTGATTTTCCTTGTTTATGAACTTGCGTGTTTATGTGTGTTCAACAGGAACGGAGAGTTTGTATGAACGTGCCCTCTCCATCCGCAAGATCTTGACCATAACACCACGGCCAACACTCGTGGTCATGAGATACCTGTTTGCATTCCTCAACCAGTGAGTATTCACACACATTTATATAGCTAGCAAAATGAGGACATACTACAGACTGTATGTTGCTTTCATATAAAGATAAATGTAATTATTAAATAGTATAATATTTAATAGTATTATTAATAGTATGAATATATATCGGTGTTATTGATGTACTATAATAGTTTTTATTAATCTTGATTGCATTTTTATTTTCCATATTAATTTTCATTTAGCTTTTGTCATTTAAAAAATAAAAATAAATAATAATAATTATAATAATTATAGTGTATAATATTCCATTTTATTTCAATAATAACCCGGTATAAATATTATTATAATATAATATTATTACTTATTGTATTATTTTATATATATGTGTGTGTGTGTGTGTATAAGTGTGTATATAATTTCCCCCCCCAAAAAGTAGAAATGTTGCCTTTTATTTTATTTTAAATAATAAAAATGTTTTTGTATTGTTTTGTGTTTGTTTTAGTTAATGATAATGACCCGGGTATAAATATCATTAATTGTTTTATATACAAGTAATTAATCAATGCAGACTCAAAACAGGAATACAGAGGAAATATTTTTATTTTTTAAGGAAATTTAGAAATGTTGCTATATGTATATATGTGTGTTTTTATATTTTAATTTATTTCAGTTAACATCTATTTTAAATAATACAGACTACCACAAAAAAAAAAAAAAAAACGCAGGTAACACAAATAAATATTTTTAGAAGGTCAGATGTTATTACCAATTATTCAATTATTACACACGTCACTTTAAAACAAGTAATAACCTTATGAAGTGTCTGATTTCATTGTGAAAATACTACCATAAATTACATAAGACAATTATATTTACTGTTATATCTCTGAATCATTCTTTAGAAAGTTTTCAGATGTCCTCAAAGGAATGTTTTGCTATATTTAGCTGATTCATGTTGACAGTTTTGTCCCAAAAGGGTAGCAAAGTAAACTCACATACACACTCTTCCATGTTATATACTCAGTATGAAATATTAATCAATATTTCTACTTCCAAACAAACACAACTCACTCAGGTGCAAAGCTGAAGCGTCTCATTGAATAGGAGAAATGCAGCTAAACTAAGCATCCGTTTTCACACCGGAAATTAAATCCTCTCCCACCTCTGTACCGTGAGAGACAGAGGGAGGCTGGGAGCGAGTGTTGGGTAAAGGTGCAAAAAGAAAAGGTGCGATATGGAATTTATGACTCACACGCTCAAATAACAGACCGATGCTCTGATTGAGAATGCATAATTATAGCAGTGCACTCAGGAGACAACGTAATGCATCATGGATTTGTTTCCCATCACAGCTTGTCCCAGTACAGCGATGAGAACATGATGGACCCCGGAAACTTGGCTATATGCTTCGGCCCCACCTTGATGCCCACCCCGGACCTCCTGGACCAGGTCTCATGTCAGGCTCACGTCAACGAGATCGTCAAAACCATCATCATCCACCATGAAACCATCTTCCCTGACACCAAAGAGCTGGAGGGACCCGTTTATGAGAAATGCATGAGCAATACTGAGTACTGGTGAGTCCATGTGCCTAACTAATTAACATATTCACTTTTAAAGTGCATTGCAGTATGTTGATAATCTTTTATGTTCTTTAAGTGAAAGTCCGTACAGTGAGCCTGGAGCATTCGAGGAGGGGGAGCAGGATGGAGGGACGGAAACACAGACGAGCGAGGAGGGTAAATACATGCGTGCATATTCATTTTTCTTATTCACAAAAATCCAGATTGCTGAATTTGTCTGTCTGTCTTTCAGAAGGTGAGCCTGTGGAGGCCATAGCGAAGTTTGACTATGTGGGACGGTCTGGACGGGAGCTGACCTTTAAAAAAGGAGCCACTCTGCTGCTGTTTCAGAGAGCGTCTGAAGACTGGTGGGAGGGACGACACAACGGCACTGACGGACTCATACCACACCAATACGTCATGCTGCAGGAGTGAGTTCACAAGCTTCATCTACATATTCAAGCCAACAAGATAAAAAAATAAAATACCATAGCAAACATTTTCCACCAAAATACCAGATTTACAGTTAATGTTACTGCTGTAAAACCATAGTCAATTAATATGGTATCTCCTTTTCACAGTTTGAGAAGTCACATTTTATTTTGTTTTATGATGGTGCTGTTTCTACACAATCAGAGAAATAATTTATTAAATGTTTATTTTATTTTATTTTTAACAGTGCTGATTAATTCCCACTTAATGTTATGTTACTGATGCAAAACATAATAAATCAGTTTTGGTACCTCCTCTAAACAATGTAAGATTTTAGTTTAGTTTAGTGGTGACTAATTCCCACTTAATGTTACTGCTGTAAAACCATAAATTAATATGGTACCTCCTCTAAAACAAAACAAAAATTCTTATATGTGTATTTTATTTTATTTCGGTGCTGACTAATTTCCACTTAATATTGCTGCTTTAAAAAATTATGGTCCTGCGTACACAATCTGACAAGTGATTTATTAGATGGTTATTTTATTTTTATTTTTAACAGTTGTGACTAATTCCCACTTAACGTCTGTAGTAATTATGGTATCTAGGCAGAAATGCCTAATGTTAAGAAATTTGAAGGTTGGTTCTTTTTACGTAACAAATTGGCTAATTTAATTTCCTTAAACTCATTTTTATCAAACGAATAGCTTGATGTGAAAATGGATGAATGAATGAAATTCTGAATTATATATATCAGGGACGAGGCCATGTCAGACACTCTGAGCCAGAAAACGGACAGTGAGTCCAGCACTACACCTTCAGATGAAGTGAGCTCCAGACGGTCGCTGACGTCTCCTACTGAACCAAGAATCCCTGAGACCTTCATCAGCAGGTGAGCACACACACACACACACACACACACACACACACACACACACACACACACACTCTGGCCTTCAGTCTATTAGTCACTTTTCTCCTTGCGTTTCACTTTATTAATTCCTCCTTCCTCTCTTCAGACACCGTAAGCGGACGGAAGCCCTCCTGCGCCGCGTCCCTGGTCGCTTAAGCGACGGTCACTGCCATGGCAATGGGCTGGAACGTAGCTCTCCTCCCGTAACGGTGACGGTAACGGGGCATTTCAGTCCGCGGGAGCTGCTGCGTGGGAACAGCTGTGTGGACAGTCCTGAGCACCACAGACGCACGGGACACAACTCCACCTCCAACGGCAACGTCACTGCCAACATCAGCCGCCATGAGTCCCTGCGCAGGGACAGAGAGCGGGAGAGTCCTCCAATACGCCAGTCACCATCTGCACTGCATTGTGGGTTACCTATTCAACGCTCCCAGACGCTGAACCCGCATGCAATGGCACAGGTTTGTTATGAACAGACATGCAAATGGGCAAATCTCATAAAAACATGTTCCTGACATTTCAGTCCCAAAATTAAAAGGAAAGAAAATATAATTGTTTAATAATATGTGTAATAAATGTATAGTTAGTTTATATTAATTTTAGAAAAGGCTTTGAATTTTTAAAAATATTGATAAAATTAATAATCAATTAACAATGATATAAATTAAAAAAACTATTACATATAATACTTATATCATTTTTATATATTATTTAATCATGTGTATTAAATGTATAATCGTTTTATAATATAATAATTTTGGAAAATGTTAATTAATTTACATTTTTGATTAATTGGTGAATTATTTAACAATAATATAAATTATATTAGGTATTATAATATGAATGTACCATTTTCATTTGTGTATTAGATGTATCCATTTATATTTTATTCATTTTGAAAATTAATTTTGAATTAATTTTATCATTTTAAATATAAAATTCAGATTAAATTTAATAATTGGATTCACAATAACATAAATGATCAATTCATATTAAAATATAGAGATTTCTATGTGTATTAAAGGTGTAATCAATTTATATTTTATTGTTTTTATTTTTCTTTAATTTTATCATTTTGATTAAATTGACAAACGTCGAATTACCAGTATAAATGGTGATACGTTGTTAGATATTATAATAGCTATATATAATATTTTGTAATGTTTAGATTTCATATTTTTATTAAATGTATAATCGGTTTATATTTTATTCATTTTTGTAAAAAGTTTAATTTTCTAAAATATTTAAATAAAATGAATAATCAGTAAATTAAATATAATCATTTTAAATATTTTAGATATTATTATAATTTATATATTAAATTTATATAGTATATACTGAAAAAAAATGAGGGAGATTTTTATTTTCTCTATCCAAAATACAATTTCTTACTTGTTTTCTTTAAATTTGCTGTGCATTACGACCCAGAAATGTCCATGACAGGTTTTGTGAGATTTGCACAAATCCGCACTCATGCATGCTCAAATAACACAACGTGTCGTGTTAGTAATACCCATACAGTTAACGCGCTCTCTCTCTCCAGGATTTAGAGGAAACCATGAGTTTGGCTTTGAACGAGCTGCGTGAGCTGGAAAGGCAGAACGGGAAGACCGCGGCTCCTGACCTGGTGCTGGACACCCTGGAGCAGGTGAAGAGCAGCCCGTCCTGCCCATCCGGCTCCACCCCCTCCAGCTTGTCCAGCCCATCAGATTCCCCGAGCCCCCTCAGCCCTATCAGCCCCCTTCCTCCTCTCCCTCCGCTGCCCGGTCCTTCATCCCGGCGCTCCAACGACCCCGTTGCCACCTTCAAACCTGTGGCCTCACC
Source organism: Onychostoma macrolepis (assembly GCF_012432095.1). Classification (NCBI taxonomy): domain Eukaryota; kingdom Metazoa; phylum Chordata; class Actinopteri; order Cypriniformes; family Cyprinidae; genus Onychostoma; species Onychostoma macrolepis. Next base: position 28,765,562 of record NC_081158.1, on the reverse strand, counting down.
CCGCATGGGCGTGACGCTCCGCCCACCTGCTTTGCGGCCCAAACCGCCCATTCTCCCCAAAGCCAACCCTCCACCTTCCCAGCAGCCCCAGAATCCGCCCTCGAGTTTCAGCGGCGACAAATCCGGCACTATGTAAGCCAATAGGTCCAACCTTAGGAAACAGGGTTTAAGACTCGACGACTGCTCGAAGAACAGGGTTAATCTCTTAATAATGACATGATTGTACGGCCGATAGCTAGTTTATGCGCAGAACGGTCTGATAGCGTTAGTCTACGATATTATATCCATAAATGTGTTGTCAGGGTGTGTGTGTGTGTGTGTGTGTGTATTCTCAAAGTGAATAGGACTTTTCCGTGTCTGTGTGTAGATACATTTATGAGGAAGACGTTCAGAGACAGCGGAGAAGAGACTGCCTGTACAGGAAGTACCGTTGTAGTTTTTTTTTTTTTTTTTCTTGGGAAATGTTCCATCGAGTCGGTGCAATGTATTTTGAGTGCTTTGATTTGTTAGGCCTTACTACCACAAGAGGGATGTGTCAAACGCCGTTTTTATAAGTTGCTGCTGCTTTTTTTTTTTTGATGCTTCGATTCGAGTTACAGGACTCCCGGTGCCTCTTGGGAAAAGTTATTTCACTTGTTGGAATTTGATGGGGAATGTAATTGTTTTTTTTTTTTCATTCACTTGGCCTTTCCCGCAAGGCGACTGAAGAACACAGAATGTATTCCATGAATGTTCCACTGTTTTTCCTGTTTTCACTCGAAAAATACCACGCTAAGCCTTGATCACCAGATGAACCTCCCCCTTTACCGTGGAAACCAAACCCTGAAGCCTGATTGGACGACGTGGGAGGGACACAACCGTAACATTCCGAGGGCAAACGCGCAAACTACGCTTAACAAAACATCACACTGAAGGTGCAAAAAAGACATTCCAGGGAGGATTGCGAAGAAAATGACGAAAGTTTGTGCAAATAGGCCACGCCCTCCCTCGGGCAGTTCAAGTACAATTTCCACTGCTGCTCCACTGACGGACGACAACGGTGTTCGATCCTAGATTTTCAACGTCCCCCTGTGCTTCCAGTGTACGTGTGTTTGTACGATATCGTCAATGGCAGACTCTTTGGAGCACACGAACCATACATGGCTCTCCTGTGTGTGTCTGTGTGGGGGGTTTTGCATGATAAAACGCGCTTGGAGTAGTTCAGAGTACTAGATGATGGATAATTCATGCTTGTACATGACAACTAAAGTGTTTGAGTGTGTGTGTGAATGAAAGGGAGAAAGAGTGCACTGCACTTGTAGACAAGATTGTGTGGGTTTGTGTGTGTGAGAGTGAGTGTGTGTGTGATCGAGGGTGTTTAGTCCGGTGTGTAAATATGCATGAAGGTGAATAGTTTTACGACCGAACGGCCTTGGTTCAATTTTTTATACACTAACGATGATTGTTTTTCCACTTTTTTTGACTGCTGCTCTTACGTTTTTCTACCTGTTCTATTTTTTTACCTTCATTTCTTACTGGTGCTCTTTCATACGACCGTGTCCGCTTGCTGCCGTATCCGACGCCCACTTTTTTGTCCTTTTCCAAGGGATCTGAGATTATCGCCCCACCCTCCCACACACAAACACACACACACACACACACACACACTCTGTGTTCACATGAAAGTGCCTTTCAGGATGCATGTTGAATGCAGGAGCCTGGTCTGCCAAGGGTGTGTGCTCCCGTCGCTCTCTGAAGAGTCGTTCCCCAAGTTAAATAATAATAATAACGCTAGAGCTCTTTCCAGATATTTAATAACCTGAACGAATAATAAATATGTACATTAATCCATTGTGATGTCGCACTTTCATGTATAGGACTGTATTGGCATGTAGCATTAAATCATGTTCCAGTGCATTTTAAAATGTCGAAACTGAATGTCTTTGAAATAAAGGAAAGTTGATATGTCTCAAAATGGTGCGTTGTACTTTTTTGTTGATATATTTCAGTTTAGTGATTGAATGGTTTATACTAAAACTAAACGGTGAGTAGAAAGCATTGTACATGTGATTGAAAGACACAGTACTGCCAAAATTAAAAAATTGTCATCATTACCTCATTATATAGCAAGCCAATCTTCTATAGAACACAAAACGTGGATTTGTTAATGATTTTTGGTGTACTGTCCCTTTAAATGTTACAATCCATCTGCCTGGATCCATGTTTTGTACACATGTACACTACTAACCTATGCTCTTATTTCAGTCTTGCCGTTAAAAATTTAGGAAGATTCGAGGATGCTTTTATGGCTCATGCAGGAGTGGAGGACACAAATATCTGCCTTTTAAGCAAGGAATCATTTCCCATCATGCACCTTAACTTGGCTGATTCTAAAGTGGAGGTAAAATGATGATATTCAATGGGGTCCAGAAGTCAAAGACCACTAGTTTTATTTTGCATACTACTACTTTTTCCACGTTAAATTGAAAATGTAATGTGAATATCATAATATATTTGTATCTTGTTTATTCCTTTTGCTTTAACAGGTTTTACATGATGTTCATGCAGCTTATCATCTTTTCCAGTTTTCTTATTCATTAATTTAGATTTTGAGTTCAGATTTTCAATGTGGTCTCAGACTTTTGGAACCCATTGTGGTTTTGGATTTGCAGATGTTTTGCGAGCCTGTTTTCTCTGTCTTGAGTTATGGGTATCAAGCTATCAATCTTTAATGTTTTGATTTATATTAATCTTCATCCATTTTTCAAATGCAAGCTGGTACATCCTTTCTGCTGTCCTTCAGTACAGACGTCAACTCTCATGTACAGCTGTGACCTATGCATTTCATTGGGTTGCAGTGAACCATAACAAGAAAATAATCACAGTTTGTATCACCGAAATTAAAAAAAAAAAAAAAAAGTTTGGGAATCAGTACAACTTTTTAAAAAGAAATGTATATTTTTATTCAGTAAGGATGCTCTAAAGTGCCAGTAAAGACATTTATAATGTTACAAAAAATTTCTATTTCAAATAAATGTTCTTTTGAACTTGCTATTATTCATCAAAGAATCCAAAACAAAATGTATCAGTTTCCAAAAAAAATAAAAATATGATTGGTTTCTTGAGCACTAAATCAGCATATTTGAATGATTTCAGAAGGATCATGTGACACTGAGGACTGGAGCAATTATACTGAAAATTCAGCTTTGATCATAGAAATAAGCTATTTTAAACTAGTATTTCACAATATTATAGTTTTACTGGATTTTGATAACATTTGCAAACAGTACTACATATCACATTAAATGACAATTGAAATATTTGAAAAGACTCTTGGAATCAATAAGAATTTGAAACAGTAATTCAGTAGATTCAATTTTGTTAGTCACTGCAACCCAAAGAAATGTATATGCGCAATTCAAAAAGGTTTTTTTTATTCATAACTATAATTGTATTCCTTAAGAGAAAGAAGTCAGTACAGTATGATAGACAATTCCAAACTTTATTTCACAAGTGAAAATGTACACAATGGTCAAAACAAGTCAAAATGTTAAAACCAAAGGCTATTAAAATGTGTTGCACAGCAAATTAACAATAAAAGGGGAAGTCAAACTCTTTGCAGTGGGTCCCTTTCGTGTTTGGTAAAGCAAATCCAATTGCTAAGCAGGAACATGAGCTGAAAAAACTCATTTGTGAGCACATTAATAAAAACAAGACAAACAGCCACAGCTGTGATATTCGTCTTTGGTCTGAAAGTGTTTGAATCATGAAGCTTTTGGACCTCTTTAATAGTCATTCAAAGGGAAAAGGATAAAACGGATTACATTCAACAAGAGTTTCAGCAGCGCAGTGAATAAAAGAGCAACAGCAATTGATATCAAGGTAAACATCCTTTTAAAATCAACTACATTTAGGGTGAAAAAGAGTCTATATTGATAAATATGAAGAAGTTCAGCCCTTGGAGCCCGGTTTGAGTGTGGTGAAGGGTTTAGTGTTCCTCAGTGATCCTGTCAGCTCCTGCAGGAATGCCACGATGTTGGAGTCCCTCTCTGACTTCCTCCCGTCGAAGATCACCACTACGGTGAAGTGCGGTTCAGGCCGTGTGAGGAAGTAGGTGCTCTGGACTTTATCATCATAAAAGTGGACCACCTTATCCAGAGCATTGAGTTCCGTTGAGCGGTCGCTCATGATCATGATGACATTGGGCCAATGCGTGACCGGCCTTTCTCCGCCGGGAAGCGACACGACTGCCGGGAACTGGTCCACGCCTTTGGGAGCTTCACGGTAGGAGTGCGGATGGTGGTATCCGTGACCCTGGAAGCTCTCGGAGCCACGGTTGTCGAAGACCAAGGAGACGTTGGAAGCGTCGTGCTTGCGAATGAAGGCTGAGATCTTACCGAAGTAATCTAGGGAGGTCCGAGCCGTCAGGGTTTTCATTTCGGACTGTAACGTTTGGCGGCTCAGAGCCTCGTGGAAGTAGAAGCTGAACTTGGCTAGAAGCGTCGCTTGAAGGCGCTGGAGCCACAGGTAGAGGTGCGGCGGCTGCACGGCCTTCTGGGATTGGCCCCCGAAGAGGTGTTTCCTGGTTTCTCGTTGCCGTTCGAAAACCTGACCCCACGCCTGAAGTTTGGAATGGGCGCCGTGCAGGTTGAGCAGAGACGGCAGGAAATGCCACTCGGAGATCTGTGCCTGGCATCGCAGCAGCTGCGTCAACACATCCACCTCCACCTGGAAGCTGCTCTCGAGACGGCTCAGGATTGGATGGTGGAATCTAAAAGGAAAAAAAAAAAGCCACAAAATTAGGGCTGCACAGTATATTGAAATGGTTTAATGCAATAGTCAAATCACAAAGGTTAATTACGTAATGCGCTGCAGATTTCAAAATGATTTTTTTCAATTACAATTATTTTTCAATTATTGAAAAATACATTTATTTTTCATCTACACTGTACTGAATTATTTAATTTTTATATAATTATTTTAAGTTGTATAAAACAAATTATTAGAGTATGTTTTAAAAGAAAATAGTGCATTTAGTATTTCAACTTCAAAATTTCAGGATTAATTCAGTGTTACTTGTCATTTCTTTAATTATTTGCAAAATTTGCTACAATTTCTGAATAAAAAGTAAATTCAAAAATTTGTTTAGTGTTAAAAAAAAAAAAAAAAAAGAGCCCATGATTTCATGTTTCAGCCCCAAAAAATGTTTTGTAAAACTATCAAATACATATTTTATAGTAGTCATTTTATTGTAATATTTATTCAATATTTTAATATAATAATCACAATAAAAATCATTATTTTATAGTCATATTAAGTGGGTCAAAAACTATGGGAATGAGGCTTAATGAAAAGTGGAATTTTTTTTTTTTTTTTCTAAATTCTGTTCACTTTATGATTGAGGTTTAAGTTGGTTCTTGTAAAAAGTATCCCAAGTATATTTTTTCAAAATTCCAAAAAAAAAAAAACCCTCCAAAAAACAAAACAAAAACAACTTTTAAAAAAAAAAGTGTAAGTGCAGATGTACTCCTGAGCAAAATCAACCAACATTCTCAAATTATTATTTTTTCCTCTAAATAATGCTATTAAAATCATCTTGAGGAAATTTCTGTATTTTTTCATAATTGTACATTTTATATCACAATATATATTGCAGAAAAACTAAATATCGCAAAAAGTTTTTTTTTCAATACCGTGCAGCCCTACGTGAAATGGAACTCTGATATCAATATGAGACGATGTAAGATGGTGGACGATTGTCAACATCTCTGTAATCTGTGTGTCCCGTTTGTGTTTGAGCGAGCGACGCTGCACCAGCTTGTTCTCTTTGCTCATTAGTGCCGGAGAAAGTCATGAATACTGCAGGGCGGCATAGAGCTCATTACATCTCCTGCATTCAGCAGCAGCGTGAAAATTCTTCACCCCTGACTGATCATTAATTACATGTCTTAGCAGGCAGCCGGAAAGAGAGCACGAGGAAATGACAGAGAGAGAAAGAAAAGTCAGCTGCTTCATAAAAAAGGCTGACAGAAGAGTATTTTCTATTGCAGTTTCATTCGGAGATAACCCTTGCGCTATGAGAACATCTTCACACAGCAACCAATAGTGAGAGTTTAGGGGCGGGGCTATCTCTTTAACCAGCCAATGGAAGATGGGGAGTGTTTGAGGAAACCTGTTTGGAAATAATGATTTTTGCAACACAGAGATCAAAGCATTTTCTTTGTAGGCCAGCAGACGTTTGATTGAGTTCACCGCTGATTTCTCAAGGTCAACCTCTGCAGACCCTCTGTAGCATCACACTGCTGGCAAAGACCATATCTCTGCTGAGCACTTGGCTGGCTGATTAATTGATCAGATAACATTTGTGAGATGACTCAACGTTTGGCATCCTTCCTTCCTTCCATCTCTCTCTCTCTTCCTTTAGCGAAGTGCAGAGTTCACCTTGAGCAGTCAGTGGGAGCGCTCGGCTTCAGATGTCATTAACCAGGTGCTGGGCTCACATACTGCTTTATCATACATCACTTGCCCTCACACTATAACACCATTTCTGCTAGAACTAGAACTGCTAGTTTTTCCACTTGAATCTTTTTCAAGATGCTGTATTTTAAAGATCATTTTGTAAAATCCAAATGAGCTTTAACAGATCTTTATTAGAAAGGGCTTAAATATTTTTCTAACTTGTAACTGTAATCAGTTATTGCACATGCGCTTTTATCCATCACTGTGTTTATATCAGTATATATTACTATAATGTAAAAAAAAAAAAATAATAATTAAAAAGACTTTAAATGTAGCACATTTTCCTTCCACAACTCCATTTGTTTATAAGCAAGTTATTGGTAATTTTCTATGAAAGTTCATTTGTGATTAAAGGGTAAAATAAATCTAATTAAAAATCTATATTTAATAATTCATGGCATATGTTATTTATTTTTATTTAATTATTATTTTAATTAATAATAATGAAGCTGTATCCTTTAAAAATGTATTTAAAAATACAGAAAAAACACAAATTAATTAATGAGGTGCATTTAATTATACACATATATATATATATATATATATATATATATGTATAAATAAAACACACACACAAATAATTTAAATGCACCTCATTAATTAATTTAATCTATTTTCTGTTAAAGTCCATTTCTGAGTAAAGATTTTAAAAGAATTCTCATTTTAAATTACTTTTATTTTTGTTTACTTTGAGGTAGACATGGGCTTTCATACTCTATTCTATTCCACTTGTATTGGTAGTAAAAAAAAAAAAAAAAAGAATTTGTTTTGCTAATAAATAAGGGGTGAGTCTGAGCAAGGTGAGCCTCAGCTCCCTCTGCTGGCATGGATAACACACAACAACACAGAGACCTTCGCAACACACTCACACAATGATCATCATAATCTAAAACCATTCTTAGGCCATTTCAGTAATATACAAAACGACCGTTGTTTTTAATAATTGTTGCTCATTGTAATGATTGTGGTCTCATCATTCCAGGTGATGTGTTTCTCACCTGGAACTGTACTTCTGCAGAATGCTGTCCAGCGTGCTCACGAGCTCCTCAGAGTTCACGGTCTTCTGGCTGCCTAGAGAATGCATCTTCTCGTAGAAGTCTGCGATCTCCATCCTGGCCTGCGTGAAGTGACACAGCTGCTCGGACAAATGAGGCAGGAGATCCTCCAGGTTGGGAGTGGAGCCTCCAGATGTGTGGCGGCCCAAGGAGACCACCTTCTTCAGTTCGTTGTTTAGGGACGTATAGATGGTTCTGATGGAATCTTTGCGGCTGAAAAATGACTGACCACCTGCATGACACACGTACATTAATGTGATGGCATTAAAACAATACAACGCAGGAGGCACCTCTAGTGTTTCAGCCTGAAAATTAATTCAATAACAGAACACACAGATGGAGATGCATTATGTATGACCACATGGCGCCATCTGCTGTATCTAAATTATATTATCCTGTCATACACTGTTCAAAAAAACAAAACATTAGATTAGCTTGGTACATGTACAGTACCATCCAGTGTTTTTTTTTGGAAAAACAAAAACAGGGTAATACCATGTTTTTGGCATATTTGACATGACATTACCATGGTACATGTACTACGGTAATACTATTATTATTTTATTTTTTTCTAAAAAGCCATGGCATTATTATGGCACATCACAAAAGCATAGCATTATCCTGACAGAACAACATCATCTTACCATGATATGTTACTGAATTACTAGCACAATCACAAAGTGCTACCATTTCATTTTTACCTGTGAAAGCTGATTTCCATCACATAAGAAAAAAATCATGCTCTGATAAATCAAGTTTTACATATGATTAAATTTGACTAAGTTTTACATTTAAAAAAAAAAAAAATCACATTTATGAGATACTATGTCATAATCAATTATAATTAAAATGATGTATTATGACAAAGTCACAATCATGACAAAGTGAACTTTGAGATAAATGGAAAAGTCATATTTGTCTAAATTATAAATTTCACTTAAGTATGTATTGACATTAAATGTGACCCTGGACCACAAAACATAAGGGTCAATTTTTTGAAATTGAGATTTATAAATGAGCTTTCAAAATAAATAATAATAACTTCATGGAACATGATCTTTACTTAATATCCTAATGATTTTTGGCATAAAAGAAAAATCTGTCATTTTGATCCATATAATGTATTGTTGGCTATTGCTACAAATATACCTGTGCTACTTATGACTGGTTTTCTGGTCCAGTGTCACAAATGTCAAATTTGAGATGAAAAGTCATAATTATGATATAATTACAATTGTGTTATGAAAAATGTTGATTATAATATAAATGTTTTTGTCAAATTTATAGCTTTGTTGTAATTATGACTCATAAATTTGACTGTCAGTTAAGACTTGTCAATTTTTATGTTTATACTATGACCCTTTTTCTTTCAAAATTTCGATTTTTTTTTTTATTTATTTCAGTTTTGATTATATCATAATTATGACTTGGTATCTCAATTTTTACTTTATGATTTATCTCATAATTCTAATAATCAATTTTTATCTCGTAATTATGAACTAACATTCTCATCTCATGTTTTTGTCGATTTCAACGTTTCACCTCAGTTTTATTTAATATCAATTTAGACTTAATCTCATAATTATGACATCTCTAACTTTATTATAATTTCCATTTATATTTCATAATCCTGTCTAATAATTGTCTTTTTTATTGTCAAAATATCGTATCATAATCTTTTTTGTTTTTCCCTTGTGTAGCGGAAATGGGCTTCCAAATGGTAGCACCACAGTATTTTTGTGAAAGAATGCTTCTTTCATACCTAGTTTCTGCCCGAGGAAAGTCATGTTGTGGTAGGCTTTCTCTGCGGCGGCCAGATGAGCGAGAGCGGCCAGCAGAGACGCCCATGTGGCCCCCGCGCTCTTACTGGCGTCCTTCTCCTTCTCCACATAATCCTTCGCCCGGTCGAACCAGAACATCCCGAGCTGAGTGAAGAAACTCTCGAGCACGGCTCGCTCTTTGGGAACCGGCCGGAGCTCATCATCGCGCTGTATGTCACTCATGATGACAGAGACACTTACAGCTGCTGTACATTCACGCTGCAGCGTTTTTAAACGATCGCTAAAACTGTTTGATGCGCGCGTTATGTTGCGTCCGACAGTTGCGATCGCTGGAAAAGACCAAAATGAATCACACCATCGAAATTAAGCGATTCACACGGGTTTCTGTTGGTAAAATTCGCATTCTTGGTGCTAAACGCCACCATGACACTTTTCAGTGACAACACTACGGCACGCCAAGTGAGACAAATACAGCTATATACGAAACGCGCGTCCTATTCAAGAAATGCGCAAATGGATTAAACTTTTCAATTCGTATTTTATTTAAGGAGAGACACTGCAGGCAAAAACAATGCATCTGTCAAGTTTGAGATATTGGGCTTTTTGGTTTTACATAGTGTTTTTTTTTTTTTCAGACTAGTGGAACGAAAACACACAAAAGACACTGTTAAGTGTTCCTTTTGAAGCACTTTATGTATTTGTGGCAATAGATGTTTCAGTTACAACACAATATAGAGGTCCCTTTAATTTTTCGCGTGGGCAGCAGTTGTCATGCCAGCTTCTGCCGTAAACGTCTTGCTTCGGCTTTGTTCTTTGCGACGGTGATAGTCGCTTGACGGCAGACTGGGGCAGGGCTGCCTGTAAGATCCGAGACATCTGATCGTCCGCGCATCTTTCCGATAGTCCAAAGTTTATTCAAATTAATCCATCGCATCGGGCCTAATGGATCCCAATCGAATCATACAGGCTCTGAAGGGCACCATAGATCCAAATCTCAGGCTAGCGGCTGAGAATGAGCTCAACCAGGTCAGTGATCCATCAAGAGAAGTTTGTTGTTTCTTTAGGAAACAGGCACCATGAGAGCAGAGATGCCTTCAGTGAATATGCTAAATTAAGGCCTGATTTGAATGCATAAGGCAGGGTAATGTTTAATTAGTCTGTCTGCGCCACTATTTTATGTTTGTTTACTATTTAGATGGTTGATTTCGTACGTATAACGTTGCAAACTAGTTGCAATGCATCAGTGTGCAACAATAGAGGCAGACGCGGTCCTCTTCTGACAACCGACTAAATTATAATAACATTTGTGTCCTGTGCTTTATTCTAAGATCGGATCCAGTTTAGGTTTGATGCCAGAGAGGGAAAAAAATCCCATAAATCCCCTATGAATAATGTGGAATGTGCACTACAATAGAGTTTATAGGTGTAATACTGTGATTTGACATTTTTCATTGTGTCCTGATTCTGCTGCATGTAAATCACCATTGCTGCAGACCACTGATGCAATTCAGTGCAATCCACACTCTGTGCAAACAAAGCGCTCCATATAAAGTCTTTTCTCTTCCAGATGAGCTCATATGTGTGCCTGCATACAAAAATCTGTGATTTAAAAAAAAAAAAAAAAAAATTATTCGGTTCAGTTAGTTTCATTATTTCAGTTCAGTTTTGACATCCTATTGGTTGAAAGACAGAATTTAATTATATTTTCTCACTATAAACTATTTCATACTCCTAAATTTAGTTATTGGCTGTTAGCATAAAACCAACAATTTTGTGTGATAATGTAAAATGTTGGTGCTACATTAGGTCACCATTTGTTCTTGGCCTTGAAGAAAAACAAAACTGAGATCAGTGACACATGAATCCAGACAAATCAGTCAGGATTGCAGACTGATCATGTTTACTAAAATCACGAATTTAAAATATTGTTATTTTTCAGTCCTACAAGATCATCAACTTCGCCCCAACTCTGCTGCAGATCATTGTTTCGGACCAGGTGGAGTTTCCTGTCAGACAGGCAGGTAAGAACTTCTCTCTTCCTTCCTACAGCGTTTTGATGCTGAGAGTGAATCTGATTCTGAATCTGAATGACTCAACTGAATCATTCTGGATTGAGATCTTTGCGTTTACCATTTATGCATTCTGATTGGATGAAATAGCCTTTGTGTTCTTGCTCTAGCTGCCATCTACTTGAAGAACATGGTGAGTCAGTACTGGCAGGACCGAGAGCCCATACTGGGGGAGGTGGTGTTTCCCTTCAACATCCATGAAAACGATCGTGGACAGATCCGAGAAAACATGGTGGAGGCCATTATTCGCTGTCCAGAGTCCATAAGGTGAGTCAGCTGTGCCAATATGTCATTTTTGCAGGTGTTATTACTTGAAAATGACTTTGTTGTTGTTGGTTGCCAGGGCTCAGCTGACAGTATGTTTGCGTGCCATAATAAAACACGACTTTCCTGGACGGTGGACCGGCGTAGTGGACAAAATTAACCTGTACCTGCAGTCACAGAACAGTGGGAGCTGGTATGGGAGTCTGCTCGCTCTTTACCAACTCGTCAAAAACTACGAGTGAGTGAACCACAAGATTTTTGTCTCTCTTGAAGTTCCTTACCTGTCATATTTCACCATTTGCTCATAATTGTCAACCTTCAATCAAGGTTCAAAGAATAGTTCACCCAAAATAGAAAATTTTCTAAAAAATGTCATTATCCTCAGGCCATCCAAGAATCCTCTGCAGTGAATGGGTGCCGTCAGAATGAAAGTTCAAACAGCTGATAAAAACATCACAATAATCCACACGACTCCAGTCCATCAATTAATGTCTTTTGAAGCAAAAAATTGTGTGTGTTTGTAAGAAACAAATCCATCGTTCAAACTGTTGCTTTCAGCTAAAATACAAGTTCAAAATCCATAATAATGCTTCCTCAATTGAAAAAGTTCATCCTCTGATGCCCTCTCACTTCTTCAAAATTTACAAACATATTAGTTTTAAACTGTTTTGTACTGCTTGTAAACAGTTCTTGATCTGAGACTACTTTTTCACTGTACAAAGCAATGTTGTGGATAGAGGTATTTTAGCTGAAAGCAGCAGTTTGAAGTTTAAACGTGTTAATGATGGATTTGTTATTTATAAATACGCAGCTTTTTTGCAGCTGTGATGTTTTTATCAGCTGTTTGGACTCTCATTTTGACGGCACCCATTCACTGCAGAGGATCCATTGGTGAGCAAGTGATGTAATGCTAAATTTCTCCAAATCTGTTCTGATGAAGAAACTCGTTTACAACTTGGTTGGCCTGAAGTTAAGCAAATTCTTTTTTAAATCAGGGGTTTTTGAAAGAGTAAATTGAAATATGTGTGAAAGTTGATCATTATGGTTCTGTGGTGGTCAGGTTTAAGAAAGCTGAGGAGCGAGACCCCCTGTTGGCTGCGATGCAGATCTTCTTGCCTCGGCTCCAGCAACTCATCACTCAACTGCTGTCTGATGCCACCTTCATCTCAGTTCTGATCCAGAAGCAAATCCTAAAGATTTTCCATGCACTTGTGCAGGTGAACATTTGTTTCATTTGTTTACCAGGTTAGTCCCAACAGGTCAGTGCTAAGTCCCTGTTTGTGTTTGCATCTGCAGTATTCCCTTCCGCTACAGCTGATCAATAACACAGTCATGACCCTCTGGATGGAGATCCTGCGGACAGTTGTTGATCGGGACGTCCCTGCAGTAAGTTTGCGATGCTTTTTTTCACAGTTAAGATCTTATTGGTAAATATGATTCCATGACTCTATGCTGAATGATTTTCAGGAAACTCTGGAAGCTGATGAGGACGATCGACCGGAACTGATCTGGTGGAAATGCAAGAAATGGGCTCTGCACATCATCACGAGAATGTTTGAGAGGTGATTAAACAAGCCAGACCACAAGCCTCATTTGTGGGCATTTATAATAGAAAGAACTTTATTGATCCCCTAATAGGAAATGCACTTTTCACAATAGCAGACTTAAAAACAGAGCAGCACCCAGTAATTATTATTGTTTTCCATTCTATTCTATTCTATTTCTTGTAAATTAATTGATATTTTATGGATGATTAATTACATACATCAAAATAACTTTTTAGAGTGTTGCATATTCTATTTTTTTATATTTTGAATGTTTATTATTATTACTATTAATTTAATATTCAAATAATACTGTTATTATTTAATAATTACAATTATTATTAGTAGTGGTATATTTCTGTGTTATATTTTGTATATTAGTGGTATATTTTGTATGATCACAATAGCTTGGAATATTATTACATTTTGTACATTAATTGTATGACAAAATATAATATTCTGTGTATTAGTCATATATTTTGTATAATCACAATGACTTGTATTATATTATTATTTCTTGTATAATAATTGTATATTTTGGATGTTTATTGTATTTTTGTATCACAGCAACTTTAAATATAATTATTATTATATATAATGTTAATTTAATATTCAAATAATACTAGTATTGTTTTAAATATTATTATTATTATTAGTAGTAGTAGTAGTATATTTCTGTGTATTATATTTTCTATATTCTATATTTTGAAATTTTGATCACAATAACTTTTATATTCTATTACTTTATATTATATTATGTTTCGTGACGTGAATTGTATATTTTGTATGATAAATAATGTAACTTAGAATATTATATTTTTGTTTATTAAATTTTGTGGTAGATTTTGTATAATCACGTCACAGTAACTATCATATACGTTATATTATATTATGTTATATTAATTGAATTGTACTGATTTTCTATTGTCAGATATGGCAGTCCAGGAAATGTGACGAAGGAATATGTAGAGTTTGCTGACTTTTTCTTGAAGACATATGCTGTAGGAATCCAGCAGGTGTGGACAGCAATTGTAGTTTGAAAAAACAAATTGTTGTGGTACCATGGTACAGTGATTGTATTTTTGTACTACTTCAAAGAAGTGACCTGTAAGATCGCTGAGTGAAATGCTGTTTTTCCCTGCAGGTCTTGTTAAAGGTGATCGACCAGCACAGACAGAGGCAGTACGTGAGTCCTCGTGTCCTCCAGCAGGCTCTGAGCTACATGACTCAGTGCGTCTCGCTCTCGCTCACATGGAGACAGATGAAACCGCACATGCAGGTGGGAACCAGCTGAGAAACAGCATCACATGACTTCATATAAATGATGACTTCCATACAGCGTAATATCTCTGTCTCTGCAGACTATAACTCAGGAGGTGGTGTTTCCTCTGATGTGCTATAAAGATGAAGATGAAAGACTATGGCAGGAAGATCCATATGAGTACATCCGCATGAAATTTAGTCAGTGTGCTTTATTATTTTTTTTCTCCTTATCACTTTGTAAAGCTTGATTAATGTGCTTTTTTTGGCCATTAAGTTTTCTAAAGACTGTCATTGCACTAATTTCTCATATTGTGTAATTTATGAATATGAGAGAGCATAAAAAGAGAGATGTTTTAATAATGTTTCTGATTTAAAAACCTCAATAGCATTATTACGTTCCAGCTTGGAAATTAAATTGGAATTTTCAATTAAACTGGTTTGTGTTATAACTCAAAAAATGCATCTTATATTAATGACTTATAAAACTAAAAAGCTATTTATTTTATTCAGTTTTCATACTTTTTCTTCACTCTCTTTTTCCCATTAAGTTTATTAAAGACAGCATCATTGCACTAATTTCACGGTTTCTCCTTGTCTTGCAACTTTTGAGTATATGAGCATAAACACAAAAATGTTTTAATGCTTAGGTAGCCAAAATAGTGTTTGATTCAGCAAGATAGATTCATTTTTGTGAATCAGTGAAATTATCAATTCAAAACTCATTAATCAATTTTTTTTATTTTAAATTAAAATTTTAATAAAACATTTTTTTAACTTATATTTTTAATATTACTAGACTTGAACTGTTTTCATTTATGCATTAAGAATTTATAGTTGACTACATTGGCTGTTTGGTTGATTGTTGTTTTTCTAATGTATTTCAGTCAAGGCTGAAAAATATTGAAGCTGCTTTTTATTCATTTATTTATTTATTTGCTTTATCTATTCCTGCTTGCTAGCAGTTTAATTTCCTCTCTCAGTGAATTTAGGAATAGAAACTGTTATTTTTGATTGCGTAATGATATGATTGGCTGATCTGTGTGGTTCCCTGTGTGTGTTCTGCTGTAGATATGTATGATGATCATGTGTCTCCCGCCACAGCTGCTCAGACTCTATTGTGTACAGCAGCCAGGAAGAGGAAGGAGGTGAGTCCACCCTCAGACCGCTCTTTAACTCGAGAGCTCTTGTTTACATTTACATTCCAATGAAACACTCTAGACTTTCCAAGAAACGCCTTCAGATCTGATCAGAATTACTTGCTAGCGATACTGGAGGGAAGAAGCTTTCAAGGGAAGGATTCAGAGTGAAATAACCTCAAGTGTTTCATTGCAGGTGCTGTTATTATGATTCAGTTGCACATTTTATGGGGTAAATGGGTTCTGTCATGGCCTGTGGGTTCATGCTCTCATCCTTTCCGTGTCCTTCTCAGGTCTTGCCTCAGATGATGGAGTTTTGCCATCAGATCCTCATGGATCCCAACGCTGACCCCCGCAGGAAGGACGGGGCGCTGCATGTGATTGGTGCCTTGGCTCAGCCCTTGCTAAAGGTTAGATTTAATTAGCAAGATCTTCTGTGTTCCCAATATTTAATTAAGTGTTTAATTAGTGTTCCTGCTTGTCCTGGTCTTTCTGCAGAAGCGGGTGTACAGGGACCAGATGGAGCTCATGTTACAAAACTATGTGTTTCCTCTGCTCAACTCTAATCTTGGCTACTTAAGGGCCCGGGTGAGTGGGTGTTTACTGCCAACCGTTAACTGCCAGATTAAATTATTAAATGTTACTGTATAACTCATCAAAAAACTCATAACGCCAAAGCACTTGAAAATATGGTGAAAAATAAAAAGCCTTTATTCTCACATGGCTTTCTGTATTGAGTTACTGTATAACTATTTAATAGGGATCAGTTTTTTTATATATTATGTATATATTATTATTAGTTTTATTAATATTACATTTTTTTTTTTTTTTTTTGTAAATTTATTATAATAGTGCTTTTGATTTTTTTTTTTTCTAAATGTTTTAAATTTTTAAATTTTAGTTTTATTTCATAGTGTTAGTACTTAAACTTATTTCAGTTAACATTTCTAACTTTCATTTAATTTGTTCAATTTAATCTAATATTTTTATTTTATTTTATTTATGTATTTTATTTCAATTAATAAAAATGTTCTTTAATAGTTTTAGGATAGGATTTGGTCAGGATGGTCAACTAATCATCCTAACAACAGACTATTGAGTTTTTCTTTACATTTAAAGTCTTCTTAATTAAAGTGTAAAGATCTTCTCAGAGAGGGTTTTGGCATGATAACTAATTATTAGACTAACTGTCAGCACAATAAAAGCATTTCAGAGAAGTTGTCTATAAATTCAACCCTCTAAAGCGCCGCCGTTTCAGCCATCAAAGCACTGCATTCTTTACAAAATCTCCAATAATAAATTTCAAGACAATTACTGTCAAATTTCAAATTGCCTTCTTTGAAAAATGCTGTTATTATGCATAATTGGTACTTTAAGTCTCTGTTTGTGAGGACTATAACAGTTTTGTGTGATTGAAGTTGTTAATTTGCGTGGTTATTTGTTGGCTATCTGTCATTTTCCCTATTAATGGTCTGTGCTCCTAGTCCATAGTCCATTTCTGTTGGGCATGACCAAAAAGTCGCTCAAACAACCCTTGACTAGTTGAATTTGAAAGCATGTTTTTCACAGAACTTTGGCAATCAAAACTGCATCTGTCAAGAGTCCTTCAATGCAACACTGGTTTCCATGGAGGCGTGATTCTGGTTTTTCTGTGGTGTGTGTGTGTGTGTGTGTGTGTGTGTGCACGCAGTCGTGCTGGGTGCTGCACTCTTTCAGTCCTCTGAGGTTCCATAATGAGCTGGTCCTGAGGAACGCTGTGGAGCTGGTCAAACAGAACCTGGTGGATGACAAGGAGATGCCTGTCAAAGTGGAGGCAGCCATTGCACTGCAGACGCTGGTCAGGAACCAGGAGCAAGGTATGATCTCTCTCTCACACACACACACACACACACACACACACACACACACACACACACACACTTAAAGTGAGACACTTTGAAACTGGAAAAGTACTGCGACTCAGACTTTGAATGTTGGTTTGATGAGGCCTTGACTGGAAGTTTAAATTAGTTATGCACATTTTTAGTTGACTACTTGAGCGGTTTATGGAGTGATGTGAAGTTTTGAGGGATGTAGTTTGCTAGATTGTTGCTAAGGTGTTTCAAGTGGCTGTTAAGTAGTTGCTAGGCCTTGGTGAGGGTCTGTGGGCTGGTTGTTAGGGTGTTGCTAAAACTTTGCTAGGGGTGTGCGATACTGACAAAAAATGATATCTCAATACTATTTTTAATAACAAGGTCTGTCATGGACAAATAAACATGACACTAAAATCGTCAGTAGGTGGCAGCAAGTGCCTGTCTTAATAAGTGATTCATTGACATCAAAATGAATGGTAGTACCCTTGCTGTCTATGGAGGGTCAGAAAGCTTTCGGATTTCATCAAAAATATCTTAATGTGTGTTCTGAAGACAAACGAAAGGTCTTATGGGTTTGGAACGACATGCAGGTCAGAAATGAATGATTGAATTAATTAAATTTTTGGGTGAACTATCCCTTTAACTTCTTGTTTGTCAATATAGCATTTGTGATCACTCACACTTGCTGATTCAGCAAAACGGCACACGAGTCTTGATTGTGTGAAATTACTCAACTATATCATATCTTAAAACAAAAACCTATACAGGGATATTTTTGGCTTTAGTAGCTTGAATTATAAGGGTATTCTAATTATATTTTAATAGGTTTCATCACACTATGAATGCTTTTGGACTGCTTTTGTGTTTGTTTTTTCCATTTACTCTTACATACTCCATAAAAATCAGCTCGCACATCGTTAAAACAACAATTACGATATTATCTTAGCCAATAAAGAGTTGGTCGGCAGGGTGTTGCTAGCAGGGCTCGCAAAATCGCTAGCCCGACGTCCCGGGGCTATTGTGTTTTCCAGGCGGGCTAAGTTACCATGTGGATGTCTTTATGTGAATGTATCTGAAGGTAACCGACTGTCCTCGGAAACGTGTCATTGGCATTTTAATTTCATTTTACCTATAATTCCTGATAAAGCAGCGTTTATGAGCGCAGAGCTGCTTTGTGTACAGCGTTTCCGGGGAAACAGCAATATTTCAGCGCTCCTAAAGCGCCACCTCATGGCAGAGAATGAATTTGCATTTCCAATAAGCCTTTCTTTCTGTTTATGGTCAGATCAATGCAAATATCAACTTTTTTTCGCAGCAAATACATAGTTGTAAATGAGAAAGAAGTTGATGTGCCTTCTAAAAATCTAAACAATTAAGACAGTAATATTTATACGTTTTAAATTAACATAATTTATATGCTTGATTGATCCCTTTTCATAAAAACGGTCTATAGCCTGAAACGCTGTTGTATAAGATTTTAGTTTTTGTGAAAACCTGTATCTAAACTGTAAATCATGTAATTTTATGGCTCAATACTGTATGTTACCGTAGACATTGTAAAACCCCGCTCATTCTGTGTTCATTTTACTTGTGCAGCTCTTAAAATGGGTCATAAATTGCCTTAAATATATTTTAAAAAATTCTGCAGATACCCTGTAAATAGTGAAATAAAATTCCTTCCTTCATATTTGTTGATATTTGTGTATTGAAAATATTTTTTATTTTTTTGATTGACATTTAAAGTCCTATCTGATTTTCTATATTTAAAAAAAAAAAAAAAAGTAATTTTTTAATTCGGGCTAGTTAAATTAATTTTCGGGCTACCAAAATCTGAAGAGTACCTGCCCGAAGGGCTACCAGGGATTTTGAAATTTTGCGAGCCCTGGCTAGGCAGTTGCATAGGTTCATTCTCCGTTGTTGCTGGCGTGTTCTGGCTAGTTGCTACTGTAGCTTCTGCTTGAGCCTTACAAGGTTTTGCAAGGGTGTTTTTACTGGATTGCTAGGGCATTTATATGCAGTTGCTAGGGTGTTTAGTGTGGTTTCTGGACAGATGAACAGTGCTACTGATATATTAAGACAGAATAAGAAGCTTAAATAAAATAAAAGTATGAAGGCTTTATCGAGACACAAACATAATGAAAATAAATGCGTCTGCTTTCATTTGAGAACAAAATGCAGAACACTAATGCACTTAATATGCATCAAATTAATTTTACTAAATTAAATTAGTTTACTCTCTGTAATTGGTTTAAGAAACAATTGGATTAACCTATTTAAATCAAAGTCTGCTGTCTGCATAATTCTTCCCTCTTTCTGCCTTTTGTGTATTGTATGAGTGCAGCTAAGGTCTACATCCGACCCTCCATCAAGCCTGTGATGCAGGAGCTGCTGCACATCATCAAAGAAACTGAGAACGATGACCTCACCAGCGTCATTCAGAAGATGATCTGTGAATACAGCGAGGAAGTGGCTGTCATTGCGGTGGATATGACACAGAACCTGGTACTGCACTCGTCTTCTCAGGTTATCATTAAGTAATTATACGGTTTCATGCTAAAAGAGGTTGTTGTGCACAGGCGGAGATCTTCAGCAAGATTCTCCAGAGTGAAGAATACGAGGAAAGTGAAGATAAGACCGTGATGGCTCTCGGTATCCTCAGCACCATAGACACTATCCTCACAGTCATGGGGGACCGAAAAGAGGTTTGGACACGTGTTTGTGGCCCTGTTCATGTATACTTAGCATGAGAAGAAAACACTACTGGTTTTTCCGATATATTTGGGAAATTTATTAATACTTTTATTCAGCATGGACTGATCAATATATTTAATTAGTCAAAAGTGACTGCAAAGACAGTTATAACATTTATAATGTTACTGTTTCAAATAAGTGCTGTTATTACAATGATTTCTGAAGACTGCAGTAATGACTGCTGAAAATTAAGTTTTGCTATTACAGAAATAAATTACATTTTAAAATGTGTTCAACAAGAAAACGGTTATTTTAAATTGTAACAATATTTCACAATATTGCCATTTTTACTGTATTTTTGGTCAAATAAATGCAGTCTTCATGAGCATAAGAAACTTCTTTCAAAAATAATAAAAAAATGTTATTGACTACAAACTTTTAAATGATAATGTTCATTATTGGTATATCAGCTTGCAAAAATATTTTGTTTTATTTTATTTTTTATTTGTTTGTTTGTTTGTTTGAAGCTGAGTACCTTTTAGTATTCCAAAAAAAGTCAGTTCTGCATTGGATGAATTTTTGGTGAAAAAAAAAAAAAAAAAAAGTTAAAGCTGCAGTCTGTACGTTTGACCTCTTTTTCGCCATCTCTGTTTGAAAACCTGGAATTGCAGCTTTTTGCGGAATTATCTTGCTTGCGTGGGCTGTGAGTTGGCACGGCTCTAGCACGGATGAATCTAATGTTTTGAGGAGTATGTGTGGCAGTCAGTCACCACACCGGTGTGAATATTTACTGTACTTCGCAATCACAGATTCTAGCCTATGTCTTGGAATATATGACCCAAATAAGAATTTTCACCGTATATTGTCATCTGAACAAGTAAGTAACAAGTCTGCCACGTTTGTTCTGACCAATTTGAGGAAAAAAGCATTACCATAAATCACGCTACCAATGGTGATTTAATCTAAAGATCGGTTAGCTCATATCACTTTAAACTGTGAAAATTCTTATTATTGTTATACTTTATTCTCAAATTATTAATGTTAACAACATCAGCATTGCGTGACTATGAGTATAGTGTGTATTAGCGTGTAGATTTCAATTTCTGTACAGTCTAATATCAAATTGTCATGCCATTCGACCCAAAAAGCAAACTATGCTCCCTTCGAACTGGTTTTCTTTAAAATACATATCTTGTGCAATCCCAGGCAATCTGTAATCAGAAGCATATTTAAAACTGCAATATAATTTAATTTAATTCACATGCGTTTCATAAACACATAAGCCTTTCTGGATCACAATCCGCCATCAAAATGATAAGTTTAATAAACACATGCGATATAGTTTACTAGCCGGGATAACTTCTTTATGTTTACAGACGTGACGTAATGACGCAGTGCCATGCTCGAATTTCCAACGAAAACCTACCCGTACCAATCAAATTATAAAACATTATTAGAAGCGAACCGTTGTGAATTGGGCTAAAGTAAGACGATAATTTTGAACACTGGCTGGTTATGTACTTGCTCAAATATTGATTTCGGATCATTTTTAACCAAAAAAAGTTACAGACTGCAGCTTTAAATAAAATTGTTGCACATATTTCAGAATTATGCAAAAATTATTATATACTGTTGCATACAAATATAATATTTATATGAAAAACATCCTGGCTGCTTGTTTCCATATAATGAAAGTGAATGAAGTGCTATTAAAAAAGGCATACACTTAACTTTGTTCAAGGAATGGATTGAAATGTCAGATTCATGAACAAATAGTTTTTTTGACTCTTATTTTTTTAAATTTATCCAATTCACAAAACTGGTCTGAATGATTTGTTTGCGAATTGGCTGGAGAATGATCATATTTGGGTGAAAGGTCTCTTTAAATTGCATCAAAATTAGTTTGAACATGTTGTAATGTTTCTGAAAACAGAAATGAGGTGGATATATTTCCCCTATCTCTCTTTCTCCATTTCTATCAATCTTAGATCAGTCAACAGCTGGAGGGAATATGCCTGCAGGTGATCGGTCTCGTCCTCCAGAAACCCATCATAGGTATGGCAGGTGTGTGTGTGAGACACTATTTTCTATTTCAAGATTATTTATTATAGATTTTTGCATTAATATGAAATGTTTTAGTGACATCTCATAAATGACGTTAAATAATTTGAAAGACATCCCCATTAAGATTCCTAAGGCGCCTTCACACTGATAGCAATTTGCAGTAACTTGCAGAGTTGGTGAAAATTTTAGTTGAACATGATAATATTACTATATTTGCATAAATTCAGCGATATGATGACCCAGCTACCAATGGGAGTGAAGACAGTAGAGATACGGTTACCTTCTGTAGTTGCTTGTTAAACTCCAGCAATTTAATCGCTGTCAGTTTGAACGCCCCTTAAAAAAATGCACCACATTTTACCACATGGTGGAGCTTGGAATTAAAATTTCAATATCAATACTTTAATTATGCAAAATATATATCCTTTTGATTGTCCTCAAAACATCATGTCTCTGTTTCAGAAGCGATCGGTCACCTTCTCTCTGTCTTTTCCAGAGTTTTATGAGGAGATCTTGTCGCTGGCGTTTGGACTCACCTGTTATTCCATCTCCCCTCAGATGTGGCAGCTGTTGGGGGTCCTGTACGACGTCTTCCAGCACGACTGCTTTGACTACTTCACAGGTCTCAGACACGCATGTAGCTCAGATACTTCACCTGTGGTGTAAAACACAGCCGAGAGCCAAGCTCAGACTTGATCTCTACGCTCCACCTTAAACTATAAATCATGTCGTGATTGAACTAGGTTGAAAGAGTCATTAAGTTGATGGATGTGCGTATTTACGTGAGTCATTTGAAAGTGATCGTGCCGATATTGAGTACTTGGTTAATGATGTGATTTATTACCTTGTTGATGCAGATATGATGCCCCTCTTGCACAATTATGTTACTGTGGATACAAATATGCTGCTGTCAGACCCCAAATACCTGGAGGTCATTTACACCATGTGCAAAAAGGTCTTAATATGCATGTCCTCTATTAAATTATTCCATTTAAAATGTATTTTGTGTCATTCTTCAATATGCATTTGACATTTGAACTTCTCATCCTCCAGGTCCTAACTAGTGATGCTGGAGAAGACCCAGAATGCCATGCTGCCAAACTTCTTGAGGTCATTATATTACAGTGTCGTGGACGTGGCATTGACCAGGTCAGTTGTGTGTGGGGGTTGATATGTATATGCAAATTTAGATGTGTTTTGTCATATGTTAATTTTTGTTTTTTTTAATATACCATTTTAGCTTTTATTAATATTTGAAATTAAAATGTAAAATTTTTAGTAGTTTTGTTACATTCTGTTTTTATTGTTACTAGTTTTTTTTTTTAATTAATTTTTGTGTCCCTTTTTCTTCTATTATTCTAATTCTGTTATGTATTATTTAGATTGCATTTTTTATTTCGGTTTTAGTTCAATTTCAGTATTTTTAATTAATTAATATTTATTTATTTATTTATATTTTTAGTGCAACTTTAGTTCACTTCAGTTCGTTGCCAACATGTGCATTTTTTTTTTCAGTTAAAATTTTTATCATATATACCAGTGGTTCTCTATGGGCCAAGTGCAAGTCTCACGGGCCGCACGCATGTCATTTACATATTACGTCATCAATAAAGCAACCAGATTTATAATATTATTTATAGCCTAAATATTATGATATCTAAACGATTACATTTATTAAAATAAATAAATAAATAATTCTACTCACCATTAATAAAACACCTGATGCTGTCGGGAGCTGACCAATTTTGTGAAATTCTGCTCGAAAGGAGAAAGTTGATTGTAAATTGCAGTCTATAAGACGCGCACAGAAGCGTGACTTGACACGCTACATTGCAGAAAGTTTGCGTTTACAAATGTAGCCTATGTTGATCCAAATATGGAAAGCATTTTCGAATGTAATAATCTTAGGTTCTCTCCAGAGATGTTTTGCCACATTTCTGTAATTAAGTATGATTGCTGCGTAGTAGCCTATGGGTGTTTCTTTTTGCCTGAACATCTTCAAGTGAGTGGCGGGGCAAACCAAAAGTTAATGCCGAAAGTACTGCACTGTCTTCACTGCTGATGCTGCGACTATTCTTGAATGCGTTCCTTCGCTGGCATTTTCCACATTTCGTTTTCTCCCTTAACAAATTTGTCCATTCTGATGCTCAATTTTACAGAACAAATGGCTGCTGATGACTATTTGAATTTAATTCTGCCGTGATGAAAAGTGCACGCTTGTAAGTGTTCGTTAAATGCGTAACATGAATTACGTGAGTACATAGGTCTGCTCATGTCTGAAAATAATACATGAAAAACAAAATTATTTTACATAACAAAAACATTAGCTTATATTTGTTTAGTACATTTTTAAATGAATGTAAAAACTAAAATGAATTGTAAAACTGAAAGTTATTTTTTAATTATGTTCAGCACATAGACTGTAACATTCAGCATGGTGGGCCGCATTTGGATTCGTGACGGGCCGCAACCCGCGGGCTGAGAACCGCTGATATATGCACACACACACATACACACACACACACACACACACACACACATACACACATGTTCGTTTTTGTGAAAAGTGGGGACATTCCATAGGTGTAATGGTTTTTATACTGTACTTACTGTATGTGCTATTGCCCTACACCAACCCTACACCTAAACCTACCCCTTACAGGAGACTGTGCATTTCAACTTTCCCCCAAAAAAACTCACTCTGTATGATTTATAAGTGTTTTGAAAAGTGGGGACATGGGTCAATGTCCTGAGATGTCACCTTCACCTTGTAATACCTATGTCATACCTTTGTCATTATACAAATCTATGTCCTGACTTTTCACAAAAAAGCGCACACACATATGTATATATATATATATATATATATATATATGTATATATGTGTGTGTGTATATATATATATATATATATATATATATATATATATATATATATATATATGTATATATATATATATATATATATATATATATATATATATATATATATTTTAGTTTTAGGTCAGTTCAGTTTAGTTTACTTATTTATTGATTGATTGATTCATTCATTCATTCATTCATTTATTTATTTATAGTTAGTAATTATAGTGGTTCAAGTAAAATTTATTTCAATTTGTTGCCAAGGCAACATTTCAAATTTTTAGTTTAATTTAAGTTTTTCATATAAATTTGTTTTATTTAATGCGTTTATATTTTTTTAACGCAGATTAATCGTTTGATAAGGTTTGACCCCAACTCATCACAGCGCGGAAGGTCATCTATCATTGTGTGATGAGGGTACAGTGAACCAGTGTTGCCAGGGCAGCGGCACAAGTGGGCTATTTTGAAAATACAGTCGCGGGAAAAATGACAGAGCCGTGGGTTGCGGTTTTTTGGGCTACTTTTATAATGCGGCCGACCAAAGTGTATATAGACAAATAAAAAAGATCCTTTTACTAATGTGCATTATACTTGGAATGTATCCCTGACAACTTAAGAACGGAGAGGCGGTTGTAACGTCACAAACAACGTGAGTTTCAGCAGAGCAGCAGAAATAAACATTACAACAGCCACTATAGATTATATAAGATAATAAACACATGATTACGATAGGATATGGTCTGTATGTGATTTTCTTGAGTAAATGTGTACATCTGAAATGCTAATTTGTGCAGCGATATAAAAGGCTATGAATAGCATATTTTAACAACAGTAAATGACCAAATTTCACATGTGATCGCAAAAGGAAGTTATTACAAACACTCGATGGTGGTTTGAAGTGAGTTCTGAGTAAAAGTGTATTATTAATCGCATGATACTAATATTAGCTCTATTGCAGCTCCAGAACAGGTCCAAATCTTCTTTATAATGTATTTTGTCATAATACTTCAAGGTTGCAAGAAATGTTTTGTTGTATTTATTTAGAAATACTTTTGATAATATTTGGGTAAATGTATACTGGGATTGAAGCGATGTGGCTTGGAAAACATTTTATTGTCAGTATAAAGGCTGATAATGGCTGAATAAAAATAAAAGAATAATAAGGATTATGTCTCATAGCTGGCGGAAGGTAAATCCTAGTATTTTAAATTTGCGATTAATCACAGCCCATGACTGTGATTAACGCGATTACATTTTTTAATCGATTGACAGCACTAATATATATATTATATACACACACACACATACATACATATTTATTTACGCGATTAAATTTTTTAATCGATTGACAGCACTAATTTTAATATATTTAATTTGTTCACGTTCAGTTTTGGTTTATTTAGTTAGTTAGTTAGTTAGTTATAGTTAGTCAGTCATTTTAGTGCTTTAACTATTTTATAAATGTATCTGTTTTATCGGTTTTTGTTTCAGTAACCAAGTATGTTTTAAATGGTTTTAGTTTAAAGAACCGATAATAGCTGTGATCAGTATGCTTTAAAAGTGACAGCTGATTGATTAATGGTGTGTATTGCTGGTTTAATGAGCAATATCAAAAGTGCACATTAATGTAACATCAAATCTGGTGCCTTTGTGTGTTTGTTAGTGTATCCCTCTGTTCGTGGAAGCCGTGTTGGAGCGGTTAACACGAGGTGTGAAGTCCAACGAGCTCCGCACCATGTGTCTACAGGTGGTAATCGCAGCTCTGTACTACAGCCCCACCCTACTGATACACACACTGGAGAACATCCGCTTCCCACACAGCCCAGAGCCAATCACAGCGCAGTTCATCAACCAATGGATGAACGACACAGAGTTCTTCTTAGGGTAAGGCTGTTTGCACAAGAAATGCCTCGAGTTTGGTTCAGAAGGTCACTATTAATGGAGATTGATTTAAATTAAACACATTTATCTGTATTTATACTGATATGGCAGCTGTAATAATCCTACATTTAAAAAAAAAAACTTGTTGATATCACTGTCGAGTCCATGAGTTCGCCTACCAATGGTATGAGAGGAGCACAGCTTTCACTCTCAACTAAACTAACATTAGCCAATCAGAATTTTTTGCTCTTATAAACACGAGACGCGCATAATAGTATCCAATTGCAGAGTCGCAGCCCTGATGAATGGAGAAGCGCTACACGTTGAAAAAGCTGCGAGGCGCAATGGTCAAAGATGTCCATCTAGCACATATTTACATGGAACAACTAATTAAAAGCAGCAGAGCTTTGTTAACAGCTCAGAGTAATCATGTCTTCTCCATAAGACCGATACGATTGCCAGAACAAATTCACCGGGATTTTTGAAAAGGTCCTGTTCACATACGATCTCTTTATGGTAACTTGCCGGTAATTTTACCAGTAAAGACTGTATGTGTGAAAGGTGCTAAACCTTCCCTCTGCATATGCTGTGAATTGAATTGCTTAACATTCGTCTGGGAAAACCGTGTGCATTATCTCACTAGATTTCTAACGTAAATCATTTATAAACCTTTGCCAACACAGGAGGATAATACATCAACCTATTGCTAAATATGCCATTTATTGTACATCGTGATTTCAAAATAAAAGTTTCTGAGTTTGCATGTGGCCAAATATTACAATTTAATGGAATTAAACATTGTTTAATCACGCTGTAAAATGAAACCTCACCAGGCCGTTGGCGCCCTCTGAAGGTATTTGTTATGATACATTATGTACTTAAGTTGGTTATGTTCATATTAAGTATAATAATAGGCATATTACATTCAATAAAACCATGCAGTTTGATATTTTATTTGAGCCAATTATTATTGCCTCATCGTTAGTTTATATATAAATAGTCATACTAAAGCCTGGTTTTCACTTAGGCCTGTTTGTGTTACTAAAAAATATCAGATTACTCAATTGTCAAAATAATCAGTAGATTACTTGGTTACCAAAACAATCATTAGTTACAGCCCTAGATTAGTTCAAATATTTCAAAATACAGCTGCATTGTGTTTTACTTTTTGTAATTAAAAGACAAATATTTTGTCACTGAATTTTTTTTAAAAATAGCATTAAAATATTGTCTCATTCTAGTGAACCAAGTATTTGTATTTTGTCTCATCTCGTGAGCTAAGTGTATTGTCACACCCCTAGTGTCGATAAACGGTGATATAGCTCATAATTTTCCATGTGTATGATATAGCTTTCATTCTTCAGTTCAACCATATATTCATGGAAATAAAAATAAGAAATCAGTTTGAATAAGGAAAGCAATAACATTGTCATAGTATCCTTTCAAATGTTTAAGTTGCCGCAGTCATTGCATGCTTTGCATGTGCTGCCCCCGGAAAAAAGTTCAGGCACAGGATTTGTTTTTGCTTTAACCCCTGAATTCAGATTACATTGTTTCCCAGTTCTGGTTAACGAGTGTCACTGACATTCTTTTAGTTTTCTTAGAAATCTTTACTTGCCTTTAAATGAACTATAGTTTTCAAATTATATTTGATCAAACTACATATTTAAATTTATAAATATATGATTGCTTGTTGTTGCTTATTGATGTCTACCACAGACTACATGATCGTAAGATGTGCATCATTGGGCTGAGTGTTTTGATGGAGCTGCCCAGCCGCCCTGCGGTCCTGGAGGAAGTTGCAGGTCAGATCGTTCCCTCTATCCTCCTCCTCTTCCTGGGTTTAAAGCACATTTACGCCTCCCGAGTGCTCAACAAACCGGAGCAGCTCGCCAGAGCTCAAGGCACAGAGGAGGAAGAGAATGGTGAGATTGTCTCTGTCACACACATTCTTAAGCATTTCACTTGCAAAGTGTTCACTGTCTGTACCTTTAAGACTTCTATATGTAAATGACCTCATTTACATATAGAACCCTTAGAGGTACCATAAGTACTCTAATTAAACAAGGGTCACAGAAGAGTGGAAATTCTTTTGTCGAGATGTTTTGGTGCAAAAAACCTTGACTAGTGCAACAAATGACTTTTAAGAAAGCAAAAAATGCTTAATTATGTATAAAATAGCTGCTTTAATAGAAGAACACAGCAAATAGCTCTCTATTCTAATTCTATTCTTAAAAAAAAAAAACTAACACTAGCTTTTCTAATCTTTTTGTATTCTATCTATTTGTTTTGTTTATTTATTATAAAATTAACAAAAGTAAAAAAGGCCTCTAACACTAGCTTGCTCTATTCTTTTTCTATTCTATCTGTTTTCCTTTTATTTATTATGTAATTAAAAAAAACAAACCTTGCTATGTGTACTGTGTTAAGCTAACTAAGACTTGTTATCGCACTTGCATATCATTGCTCTTTTGATTTTGATTGCTTCCATTGTCCTCATTTGTAAGTCGCTTTGGATAAAAGTGTCTGCTAAATGACTAAATGTAAATTATGTATTTAGTGATCTATTGAGTCCAGTGTTTGTTGTTGCTTTTGGTGGTCTGTATGGTTATATTAATCTCACAGTTTCATCAAGTCCTTGTCTCACTTCACCTCAGGTAAACTTAATCCCTGCATAGGAAGTACTATTTCTGGCATATATAGCTTCAGGTTGGTCTTTAGTCATCCGGGTTTACGGACGGCTGAGAACTGATTGTATCGTTCTAACAGGGCCCTGGAGACATGGGAAATGGAGGAATGACTTGTGCATGTTAGTTTAACATGATCCTGAACCTTTGGGCTTCAAGGACTTGACTCAAACAAATTAAATAGATCTTCACGACCCTACACCTCTGACCTGAATTCTGACAGCATCATACTGGTGGAGTTATGGATTTATTGATACTATGATGCTGGTTTCTGTGAGACACAAATGTCAACTGCATGCCAGTTTGCATATTTCCAGTATGCCCTTAATGTTTGAACTTGTTTTGGAGAGACAACTATGCAGTATATTTAAGCATAAATCTTATCAAATTTAGTGAGAGGTTTATGCTTAAATAAGGAAAATATAAGCTCTATTTTAAGATATATTCTCTGAAAACAAGCCTTAAAGGGATAGTTCACCCAAAACTTTTCTCATCGTTTACTCACTGAATTTCTTTATTCTGCTGTACAAGATGTTTTGAAGAATGTTGGTAACCAAACAGTTTCTGGTCCCAATTGACTTCCATAGTATTTTTTCTATACTATGGAAGAAAATGGGGACCAGAAACTGTTTGGTTACCAACATTCTTCAAAATATCTTCTTTTGTGTTCAGCATTTTTGGAATAACTTGAGGGTGAACAAATTATGACCATTTTAATTCAAATAAAAATGATATAATTTTTTTTATTAAAGTTCCGTTATTATTAGTCTCAGCCTCAGACATCATGCCTACGGACCTTTGGCTAAGCATCTGATGCATATAGCACACAGAAGTGGAAACACTTGAGGAGTTTCGAAGTCTTCATCGGATTGGTTGAATTATACAGGATTTCCGGGAGACGTGTGTGTCGCGTTCTTTAACGTTCCGCCTGAAAACAAAGATGCCGTTGCGCCAAACCCCCTCACGAAAGAAGAAAGCCATCGAGTTTACAACTGTGACGATGAGCGCTTATCAGGATCAACTAAACACTGGATTTTCAAAAGTGCGTGAAATATTTAAAGTTCGCGGCATAGAATCTTTAAAATACATCCGAGAGTCTGTTATTGTGGCAACATTTCCACACCCCGAAACGTGACGCTGAACGAAACAAACTGTGATTGGTTGTTTGACATGTCAGTCAATCGGCCTCATGGGCGGGCCTTGGCCAATGAAAGCTGCCATGGATTCCAGACCTTCAGCCGTCAGTCTTGAAGGTCTGGCTACGCGAGACTACGTCGTCATTTACTCACCCTCAAGTTGTTCCAAAAATGTATGAGTTTCTTTTTTCTGATTAACACAAAAGAAAATATTCTGAAGAATGTTGGAAACCGAGCAGTTGACGGTAGCCATTGACTTAGTACAGAGAAAAAAAAAAGTACTATGAGAGTCGATGGCTACCATCAGCTGTTTGGTTACAACATTCTTCAAATTTATCTTTTTTTACCACCATTGTTTCTTCCAATTTGGTGTACTTTATACTATGAAAAATATGCAAATTTGCATGTAGCTGTTGTTTCATTTTAAATTTAAATCATCGTCCAAAGGCTTTTTTTTAGCTTCGGTCTATTGGGACAGGTAGTGTGAGATTCAAACACTGGAAATGTCTATTTTTAGAAGTGACCTTTACTTCAACAAGATCCAGACTACATCACCAAGCCCCTCCTCTTCACTACTCTGGAAATGTACTACTCTGAGTTTGGAAATTCATCATGTCTGTTTTCCAGAGGAGATTCCTAGCGATGAGGATGAGGTCGGACAGAAAGGGGTGGCCCTGCAGTCGTCCGGCGTTCCCACTGGGAATGACAATGAAGATGAAGATGATGAGGACGATGATGAATACTGGGATGATGAAGGTCTGGAGGGGACCCCATTAGAGGAGTACACTACACCACTGGACTATGACAACGGAGAGGATGAATATCAGTTCTTCACCGCCTCCCTGCTTCGTATGCACATATTTTACTCCATAATATACCACACATATACATTTACATAATACATTAATTACATATGTCACACTATGCCATATTTGCATAGAGCAGCCCCACCCACATCTCGTTTGTCCAAAATCCGGTTTCATCTAGATGAATATTAAATAAATGGGTAGTCCATGCATAATATGCCCATACACTTGTTTTAGTCAACATCAAGATTTTGTTAAAATTTGAAGTTTTTTACCATTTTTAATCTTTTTTCTCTGCACTAGTTCATTTGAAGCAGTTATGTGGTGTAGTAAATGAATTTTTAAAATTCCTAAATTTTTAATGTAGTTTCGGAATTAAATTGGTTGTAGAAAATTGCATTCATAATAAATATTTAATCAATAATTAATAATCGTGTATTGCATTTCACACTGCAGGGCACGTCAACTGCCCAAATGTCAAATAAGTTCACTGTAATTATTTTCCCTTTGCTCAATATCAATACTGATTCTAAGACTCAACATTTGTTTAATTTCTGTGGGATAAATATTTTTATTTATTTATTTTTCCCGGTCATCATTTAATTACATTTTCCACACTTACACATTTACTTAGTTAATTTGAAATGGTCCTATTTTTGGCAAATTCATTTTTTAAATTAATAATATTCTGTGTAGTTTCTTAATTAACTTGGTAATTGTATAGCTTGTATAATTTATTCAGAGAAAATAGCCTTGATGCTGGCATGGCATTAAAAAGTGAATAAATAAATAAAATAATTAACTTGGTCATTAAAATTGCATGAATCTTTTTTTTTCTTTGCAAAAAGAAAAACATTTTATATTATTAATTTATTTAGACACCAACACAAATTGATGTTCAACAATTGTCCACAAGTGCAGCACCAGTAATTGGAAACATTTCCTGTTGCAGGTGTTCAGAGTTCAGAAGCAGGCTGGTATCAGTCCCTCACATCTCCTCTAAGTGAAGACCAGAGGAAACAACTGCAGGAGATCTATAACCTTGCCCAGCAGAGGAGGAGCGCAGGAGTCAAGGGACTGTGGTAAGTGTGGCCTTTTCAAAGATGTGGATCGGTAGTTCACAACAACTAGAACATAGCAGCACATCAGCATTAACTGCTTTAAGACTCCACAGAAAGCATGGCTTTCCCTGG
The DNA here is from genome assembly GCF_012432095.1 of Onychostoma macrolepis. NCBI lineage: Eukaryota > Metazoa > Chordata > Actinopteri > Cypriniformes > Cyprinidae > Onychostoma > Onychostoma macrolepis. The sequence continues at coordinate 28,732,780 of NC_081158.1, read as the reverse complement.
CATGTTTATATGGTACAAAAAAATCTGTATACACTACTGTTTGAAGTTCAGGGTCGGTAAGATTTAATAATGTTTCTGTAGGAAGTCTCTTATGCTCCCCAAGGCTCCATTTATTTGATCAAAAGTAAAAACAGTAATATTGTGAAATATATTATTACAATTTAAACTGTGTTCTATTTTAAAATGTTATTTATTCCTGTGATGCAAAGCTGAATTTCTCCAGTCTTCAGTGTCACGTGATCCTTCAGAAATCATTCTAATATGCTGATTTGCTGCTCAAGAAACATTTCTTATTTCCAATGGTGAAAACAGTTGTGCTGCTTAATAATTTTGTGCAAACCATGATACATTTTTAAGGATTCTTCTTGAAATATTTTATTGTGACAATATAAAAGTAAAATATCACACACACACTATTAAATTAACTATTGCATTAGGAAAACGTCTATTTTAGTCTCGCCTAAAAGTTCTGCTTCTATATATGATTTATGATTTTGAGCTCTCAAATGGGCGGGACATTAATTTAAAAAAAGCGTCTGAAATCAAAAATGGCAACATTAGCATAGTACTCAGCGACACAGATGAAGTATTTAAAAGCATTTGTCGTCACTCTAGCACATTTAACATTCACATTACATTATTCATCTGTCTGATGACTGCTCTTGTTACTTCAAGCACTTGAAATAATGCAAGATTGTTTCATCATCTCTCTGCAGAGATGTTCCAGTTGCAGGTTGGAGATACCTGACACTTTGGATTTGGATCTGTACAGAGTTCTGACACCGAAAACAGCTTAAACTCCGGAGACTAGAGGCATTCTCGGTCAGGATGGATGGGATCTTTGACCCAGGACCCAAAGCAAGCTCTTCAGATCTATGACTCTTAATAGGAACACGGAGACATCATCAAAACTGGTCATAAAGGCCCCAGTGAGGTCGAAGAGGTTACTCTGGGTCACCCCTTCCCTGAAGCTGTGTGTGTGTGTGTGTGTGTGTGTGTGTGTGTGTGTCTCTGCGCCTCTGTACAGAATTATGGGTGTTTGCGCATGTGTGCAGACAGGTGTGTGTGTGTGTGTGTGTATGTGTGTGAGTAATTGAATGTTATATATTCTGTTTCTCTCAGTCTCTCCTCCATTTGCAATGAGTCAGTAAGAAACTTGACCAAGGCAGTGAGGTGAGACATGTCAAGACAAGCCAGAGAGAGACAGACGGACACCGCTTCAGACTGACACACAGATGGAGGGATTTGTCGTGTTGGTCAGTGCCTTCAGAGATACGTAGGCATTTTTCTGCCCAAACAGATCATGTGCACTGGCTAGATGTCAGAAGGACGATGTTTATAGCTGTCATATGTTTGTATGTTTCAGAGTTTGTTTTTGTAACAGTCAGTCAGTTTTCACAATTAACTTAAGTCATAAAAGTTAATATAACACTATTCATTTGCATTTTTTTGAATGGTTATGCAGTCAAGTAATCATTGATTTGTGTGTATTTTCTGAATCATTTTATTTAGCAAATTTAGAGAACTCAAATCAAAAGAGAACTTGAAATTATATTGTACATTTTATTTTAAGAAAATGAAATCTATTTTAGTACCATTATGATTTTTTTATGCAATTTTCCAACAATTAAGCACATTTTGGACAAATTTCTTTATTGCAATATGTGAAAATTTTCTTTTATATACAGTGGGTACGGAAGGTATTCAGACCCCCTTAAATTTTTCACTCTTTGTTATATTGCAGCCATTTGCTAAAATCATTTAAGTTCATTTTTTTTCCTCATTAATGTACACACAGCACCCCATATTGACAGAAAAACACAGAATTGTTGACATTTTTGCAGATTTATTAAAAAGAAAACTGAAATATCACATGGTCCTAAGTATTCAGACCCTTTGCTGTGACACTCATATATTTAACTCAGGTGCTGTCCATTTCTTCTGATCATCCTTGAGATGGTTCTACACCTTCATTTGAGTCCAGCTGTGTTTGATTATACTGATTGGACTTGATTAGGAAATCCACACACCTGTCTATATAAGACCTTACAGCTCACAGTGCATGTCAGAGCAAATGAGAATCACGAGGTCAAAGGAACTGCCTGAAGAGCTCAGAGACAGAATTGTGGCAAGGCACAGATCTGGCCAAGGTTACAAAACATTTCTGCTGCACTTAAGGTTCCTAAGAGCACAGTGGTCTCAATAATCCTTAAATGGAAGACGTTTGGGACGACCAGAACCCTTCCTAGAGCTGGCCGTCCGGCCAAACTGAGCTATCGGGGGAGAAGAGCCTTGGTGAAAGAGGTAAAGAAGAACCCAAAGATCACTGTGGCTGAGCTCCAGAGATGCAGTCGGGAGATGGGAGAAAGTTGTAGAAAGTCAACCATCACTGCAGCCCTCCACCAGTCGGGGCTTTATGGCAGAGTGGCCCGACGGAAGCCTCTCCTCAGTGCAAGACACATGAAAGCCCGCATGGAGTTTGCTAAAAAACACCTGAATAAGATTCTCTGGTCTGATGAGACCAAGATAGAACTTTTTGGCCTTAATTCTAAGCGGTATGTGTGGAGAAAACCAGGCACTGCTCATCACCTGTCCAATACAGTCCCAACAGTGAAGCATGGTGGTGGCAGCATCGTGCTGTGGGGGTGTTTTTCAGCTGCAGGGACAGGACGACTGGTTGCAATCGAGGGAAAGATGAATGCCACCAAATACAGGGATATCCTGGACGAAAACCTTCTCCAGAGTGCTCAGGACTTCAGACTGGGCCGAAGGTTTACCTTCCAACAAGACAATGACCCTAAGCACACAGCTAAAATAACGAAGGAGTGGCTTCACAACAACTCCGTGACTGTTCTTGAATGGCCCAGCCAGAGCCCTGACTTAAACCCAATTGAGCATCTCTGGAGAGACCTAAAATGGCTGTCCACCAACGTTTACCATCCAACCTGACAGAACTGGAGAGGATCTGCAAGGAGGAATGGCAGAGGATCCCCAAATCCAGGTGTGAAAAACTTGTTGCATCTTTCCCAAAAAGACTCATGGCTGTATTAGATCAAAAGGGTGCTTCTACTAAATACTGAGCAAAGGGTCTGAATACTTAGGACCATGTGATATTTCAGTTTTTCCTTTTTAATAAATCTGCAAAAATGTCACCAATTCTGTGTTTTTTCTGTCAATATGGGGTGCTGTGTGTACATTGAGGAAAAAATGAACTTAAATGATTTTAGCAAATGGCTGCAACATAACAAAGAGTGAACAATTTAAGGGGTCTGAATACTTTTCGTACTCCACTGTGTGTGTGTGTGTGTATATATATATATATATATATATATATATATATATATATATATATATATATATATATATATATATATATATATATATATATATATATAAGTGCAAGTTTTGTATTTTTCATATTTTATGTGGTTCTTTAGTTACATATAAATAATGTCATTTTATATTTGCTACAAATTATTTAAATTTTTAAAATATATAAATATTTATTTTATATATTAATAAAATATAAATATTTTATATTCAGTACTTCAGATATTATCATGATTTATGGTTACAAATTATGCACTTTTACATTTATGCAATGTTTAAATAATATAATTTATTATTTTTTCTTTGTTGCTTCTGGTATTGACAGTTGGTGGAGGGTGTTTAAATGTGCTTAATTGTCATGAAAATTATTTCAAAATGCAAAAAAGCATCAGCAGTCAGTTTCGCTGTTCGATCTGGTTGCAAGAGCAGTTTGACTGTAGGAAGCCACCAGATGTATTTAAACGGCCCCCCAGGAGGGTAATTTTAACATTTCTTGCATAAAATCATGTTTAGCCAGATGTTCACCCGTCATTGAATCTTTAAAAGTGTGTTTATCATCATGATTCATTATCCCTGACTTCCTGTTCCATTAGCAAGTCCAAACCCAGGGCAGTTTGCTTATGACTGGTTCTGCGTGGAAGCACAGGTCACGGTCAAGGCAGTGCAATCATTGTGTGAAATTATCCAACAGCTCTTTATTGATTTCCTGCCTGCGCTCGCTCTCTTTCTCTCTCTCATTCGCTCCATAATTTGCATTTATCTTTCTCTCTTTTGTTCTCATTCTCTCCTCCAAAATTTCACCTTGGTAGCCATAGTTTCTGCCAAAATACACTGCTATAACCATAAGAAATAGCAACTGGTTCTTCATATTACACCCATTAATATCAAAGCACATTATCTGAACATTTAGTACCAACTAATATTCCTTTGCTTAAAGTAAACTTATTTTAGTAAATTACATGGCTATAAAACATCTTTTGCAGGTTTTATTCTCCGCTATAATCTACGGAAACTTGTTTCTGTCACGGAATTTAAAAAAAAAGAAAAGAAAGTGATTGTGACTTTTAATCTCACAGTGAAAAAAATCAGAATTGTGAGATATGAACTCAGAATTCAAATTTTTTTTTCTTCACAATTCTGAGTTTACATCTCGCAATTGTTTTTTTCCCCCTGCCATGGAATGCACAATAAATATTTTAATAAAAAAGAGTAACAACTTTTCATATTTGTTGTGTGATTACCATATGAAAGCTTGTTTCCGCTACAGAATAAAAAAATTAAAAAGGTAATTGTGACCTTTTTAATCTCACAATTCAGTTTTTCCCCACACAATATTAAGTTTATATCTTGCAATTCTGACTTTTTCCTCAGAATTGTAAGAAAAAAAACAATTTGACAAATTTTGAGATTCATTGAGACAGTATTGTAAGAAAAAGTCTTTTTAAATTTTTTTTATCCTGTAGCGGAAACAAGCTTTCATATAACCACACACAAAAATGAAAAATTAATGAATGTTTAAAAGTAAATAATGTAAAAATGAGGTAAATGTAAAAACAAAGTGGGCTTAAATGGGGAAATTATAATAAACTAATATTTTTCCATATTTTATTCTCTATTTCTCTTTTGCTTCCATTTCTCTCTTTTTCCATCTGTTTTTCTTTTCTTTTCCTTACATGCTCATTCTTTCTAATTTGCATCTCTCTCTCTCTCATTTACATTAGTCTCTCGGTTTCTCATTCTCGCTTTCTCTCTCTCTCTCTCTCTCTCTTCTGCGCATGCGCCGGTAGGCGGGTTACATAGATTTCAACACCTTATACACATTCACACTCGATAATATTACGCATTCAGAGCTGATCCGCTGTCCGGGCTTCGGTGCAGCACACGGGCTATGGAACGGGACGACTCTCCTCTTTTTGACTCTCACGAGCAGCATGCGAGACGGGGACCGACATGACAGCGAACAGCCGAGGGACCAAAGCAGCTCCTATCCCGGTGCAGCGACGGCTGTCGGCGCTACCGAGGCCGGCGGTGAGAGTCCGGTACGCCGCGCTGGTGGCGGTGTGCGCGCTCTGCTACAGTAACTCTCTCTGGGGGGAGTTTGTGCATGATGATATATGGGCCATCACCAACAATCCAGATGTCAGACCGGGCTCCAGCCTCCGGAGCATCTTCACCAATGACTTTTGGGGCAAACGGATGGTTGATAACACCAGCCACAAATCCTACCGTCCTCTCTGCATCCTCACTTTCAAGTAAGTCCATCAGCTCCTGCGAAGATGCGACCTGAAGTTGCTTTTAAGCGCACATTTCAGTTTTCCGATGTTTACTTGTGAGTTTGAAAGGTCTGAAAAGAGATGTTTTACGCAAAGTTGTGAATTATCGTAACTTTCATGAGAACGTTTTACATGGCTGGAGTCACGTGACCAGAGCAGTTTAATTCTTTGAAAGATGATCGCTATAAATGTCATAAAACATGTCACAATACCATATTTGGCACGTATATTAACGAGGCTCAGTAAGTGATTAACGTTGTAAATTTTAAAGCATTTTTAAATTAAATGAAAGTAAAACATTTTTCAGTTATTATTCCTATAATATATATATATATATATATATAACAACATGCTCAGCTGGTTAGAAAGCTGCAAACCATTATACATATACACATTTTGTATTTATATCACTTTCTAACCAGCTGAGCATGTTTATGGTTTTCCACTAGCGATAAAACTTAATTTAACTTTAAAAAAGATGCATGCGTTTAATATCCGTGCGTCAGTGCGTAGGGGTTATCGTGTATTTAACATTATTTATCATGTGTTGAGTAATTGTACTTAACATGCAAATCTTCTGGTAAATTATTTTTTAGTTAATTATTGTATTTAGATACTCCATGACGAAGCGCAAAGCATTTAAACCGAACTTGACCCACCGCCCTAAAAACGCAACGCTCGTGACGCGACGTCTGTCTGACGCGTGTGAAAAAATAAATAAAATCGGAACACAGAAACATGTTGTGCGTGAACGCTCGTTTAAAGATATTTAAATGCGACAGCTCCGCGTTCACGTCCACTCTTTGGGATCACGCAGTTGTTTGCACACACAATGTTAGTAAACACTTGTTGCGCAGTTTATATAGAGAGCTGTTGCTTTTCTCCCAAACTAAGTCATTACAAAAAAAAAAGTGCTTGTAAACGGTAAAGAGGTGAAACGAAACGGACTGTCACACATGTGTAGGAGTTACAGACGGACAGTCCGAGAGAAGCTCGTGTGTTGTTTGACTCCGGATTCCGAACGCTGGGCGTTCCTTTCGCGTGGATGACGTCATAGTCCATATGGCGCGGGAATCTGACAGCTCTGCAACATCCACAGCACAGCAGCGCTAACACTAAGACAACGGAGGAGGACTTTGTTCCTTATAGTCTGAAAGGAGGCGTAGTGTATTTATGGCAAGGCAATTAACAGCCTACTCTGCGCCTCATATTTTATCTCCTTTATTTTTGGAGCAGCCAGGCACTTCCTGCTCTCTATAAATCACTGCCTAGGTCTTTAGTGCATAGAAATCTTTGTAATAATGTAATAATTTTCGCACAGTCTTGTTTCAGCACTCAAAGACCTTTGGGTATTTATAATACATGAGTTATATGCAATTGAAAAGGCTAGATTTTCCCCTTTTTTGAAGAAAGAATTGTTAGTTTGTTGAACAATTTGTTGAATTGTGAGTTATTATATACTGTATTATATTATATAATACTATATTATTTTATCAAGTTTATATGTATGTATGTATATGTTTTGTTTGCAAAAAATGTATGTGTGTGTTCTGTGTATATTTATGTATATATAAATACACATACAGTATGTATTTTGAAAATCATGTATTTACATGTCTATTTATATTCATCTAATTTATACTATAAATAAATATATTTAATATATAAACAACATATTTTTCTGAAATATATATATGTATGTGTATATAAGCGTTCTAAAAAATTTGTTTTTTTTAAATGAAATAATTCTTTTGTGACAGTGAACATGTTGGCTTGGGAAGTATAAATAGGGAAAATAAAAATAGAATAATTACTATAATTTAAAAGTTTTAAAAATGTAATAAAAATATACCTTTAAACAACATAAATATTATTTATGGCAAATATAAAAATACATTGCTAAAAAATAATTTGAAAGAACTTTGTTCTTTGGTGGCAGTGGCAGTGAAAATGTTGGCTTTGCAAGTTACTTAGAAGAAGAAAAAAATAATTTTAAAAGATGTTTAATTATTTAAAGATGCTATATAAATAAAAAAAATTATATTTAAACAACATAAAATATTATTTTTGGCTTACATTATTATATGGCCTGGGAAAATGTCACCCTGACAGCCATTACGTGCCAAAGTTTAATACTTACAGGAGAGGTTTTGCTGTTCGTCAGTCTTGAAGCGTATCAGTTGTGCCGTGCATGTCATGAGAGAGTGAATGTGTACTGCTCATTCCCGTGTGTGTGTGTGTGTGTGTGTGAGTAAAGAGATAAAACGAATACCCTTGAGCCCACAGGCGTGTGTGTGTGTGTGAGATCGAGAGAGCTGTGAGCTTGCAGGCAGAGTCACTCTTGTATCTCAGCTTGATCCTCATGTCTTTTATCTGCTCTTTGATGCCGACTTGACACAGACTCTTGAAAAACTTCAGCTGTCTTTCTCGGGCGTGCACAGATAGTTTGAGCTTAGAGCAGAGCCTTTAACACAACGCTATGGCTGCCTCCAAATTTAAAGGATTAGTTCACAAAAAATTGAAAATTCTGTCATTATTTACTCACCATCATGTCGCTCCAAACCCATATGCTGTTATTTCTTCCCTGGAACACGCAAGTAGATGGTTTTGGGGAATTGGTACAGAGCAAGAGTTTATAGTTACCATGGCTGCTAAACTTTAAAAAGGCAGACAAAAATTTAAAATAAAAAATCTAGAATAAAAATAGCTCATCCAGATGTAAACACTATCAGTAATTTACATTTAAGTTTAGTGTTTTCCTCTCACAGTGCTATCAACGGCTAAACCATAAAGGATGGGGAACAATCACTTGAAATTGTTACATTTGTTGACCTTTACATCTATTTTTAGATCCTGCACGCTGAAACTATCGATCTGGAACATTTTTGTGAAGTAAAAAATACACACACACATATTATGGTATTACCAATAGATATTGGAAGTATTATTAATAATAATTTAAAATAAACTATAGACAAATGTTTTAAAAACCTAATAAATAAATATATATATATATATATATATATATATATATATATATAAAATATTCTATAAAAATAGAAAAGGGTAAAAGGCAAAAGGGTAAAAACTGCAGGTACTGGCTTGACTGAGCCAGCAGAAAAACCCTATTATCATATGCCTTTATTACACCTGGAATGCTACAATTGTATGGACCACATTTATGATAGATTTGTGATGCTTTTTGGGAGTTGTTTGAGCTTCACAGCCCGTTATTTGTACTCTATGTTGTAGTAAATGTGTGAGTAAATAATGACAGAATTTCCACTTTGAGGTGAACCATTCCTTTCATATAGTTTCCTCAAATCAATTGGACTTGCTTTTCTGCTCACTGAGAGCATTGCAATTATGTGATGTTAGCGGTGACCAAGAGCTTTGCATGGCTCTGTGATTGCAGAACGGCCTAATGATGCTGTCTGATGAAAACTAAAGACTGCACACTCAGTATAGATAGCTAGATTTTTATTTTCAGCTTTGATGAGGCCTGAAGACATTTTCTCGTTCTCCTGTAGAGACTGTAATGCACACAATCCCGCCTCAATGTCACATTAATCAGCGGCGGTTAAACAAACACAGGCTTGTTATTGCCTGCAGATGTACAAACTGTTTCACAGTCATTATCGTTTTCCCTCCATCATTTCATAAACTGTCACCCTTTTCGCTCTCCTCTCATTCTCCAGCTTGTTCTCGACCCTGAGCGCTGAACGTCAAGCTCAGAGCTAAATATTAAGTGGCAGGTGTATTCAGTGACTCATGTAGAACCTTCATGGACAGCTTTTTAAGCTTGCATAACAAAGTACGCTGTCCGAGTAGGTCTGAAAGTACTGTGATCTGGCATTTATCCTGACAAAGTCTTGTGCTTTTCACAATCCTAATAGAGAGACACTCAAAAGTCCCTCCAAAATCGTCTTTAATTAGAGTAAAGATTATATTTTGATGGTAATTGGATGGTAGCAAGTGCCATCAATATCAATGTAGTTTATGCTTAGGTTTAGAGGAATAAACAAGAAAGAAAAAAGAAAGAAAGTAACAGCATAAGGGGTTGGAGTGTCATGAAGGAGAATAAATAATGAGCAAATTTTCATTGGGGTGAAATTATTTGAATTCAATTTCAGAATATAATACTTTTGATGTGAAGAAAAACTTAATTAAAAGATAGTTCATCTAAATATATGAAAACTAGAAAAAAGAAATCTTAAAAAATGTAAACAATACAATTATTTCTTGCATATATAAATATACATTGATAAAAAAACAAAATAAAAAATAATATCCATTAAAATACAAATATTATTTTATATATAAATATGATCAAATACAATAGATAGAAAATTATCTTATATATTTATATAATCCCCCTACAATCATTAAAAACCTGATGATGGTATTTTAGTTTGAGGTGATATTATATCTCAATGTATTGTGAAATGAGTTCATGTTCATCATAATCCATGCCATGTTCTGCCTCTGGTGCTCTTGCTAAATTTTAATGCAATCTCTCCTGCAAGTCAAGGTGACCATGGAACCTCATTAATGTTGCATTGCTTTGGGCTAATTGTTCCCTTCTCTCATCTCTTTCGGTCTCTCGCTCTCGTTTTCTTTAAGGGCTTCCTGTGCTGCCACATTGCAAGGTCAAGTAAAAGTGTTTACTGAACATCAGAGGTTTCTCCACAGTCAGGTCTTTTTGTTTTGCATGCTGAGACAGACCTAAAATCGACTTCTTACCACGAAACTGCAACTTTGCTGCTTGTCACTTCATGGTGTTGTACCTGGTTATCTTTTTAATGTGACTGTTTCTCTCTTTTTCACTCTCCTGCAGGTTAAACATTTTGCTGGGCGGCATGACTCCATTCTACTTCCACCTGGTGAACGTATTTCTGCACTGCATGGTGACGGCGCTGCTCATGCACACCTGCGAACAGTGTGTGTTTGAAGACAGCAACTTCTCTTTCCTCACCGCACTGCTTTTCTCTGTTCACCCCATTCACACTGAAGCTGTGAGTGAACATGCAAAACATGCTGCATTTCTACTTATTTCAACTGTAATCTATTCTGAGTCTGTGTATGTTGTTGTTTGGCAAGGGCTGCGCAATGCTAATAAAAAAATAACAGTAATTTTTTTAAATAACATGTTAACCAGTTAATTGATAAATTATGAGAGATTTTTCATATTTGGGCAAAATTATTTTAAAGCATTTATTGTGAAGAAAAAAATATTTTGATCAATATAAAAGCTATAAATAATATTTGATATTTCCATAATATTTTTAATGTATAAATATTATATTATATTACATTACATTATATTATATATGGAAATTATACATCAATTATATAAATAGTTACATATATTTATTAACATATATTTTGATGTGAAATGTGAAAACATTTGTGAAGAAAAAGAAAACTTAACATTTAAAACAATCAAATAAAAATATCTATCTATGTGTATAATATTTTTATATTATAGATTACATTATTATATTATATGCAATTTATATGATAATACACAGAATTTTCATTTGTGGTCAAAATGATTTTAATGCATTTTCTGAACAATATATATATTTTAGCTGAAAGAAAAATATTTTATTTTGAAGAACATAAACATAAAAATTCAGTTAAAAATCTAAATATTATTTCTTGCATATCTATCTATTGATATAAATGCTATAAATAATATTTAATATGCATATAACATGAAATATATAAACCATATGTGTGTGTATACTTTACATATTATTATTTATTTCATATATTAAATAAATAATAATAAATGATATAATATATATTAAACATTAATGTATTAATGTTTAAGTAGTTATTTTAATATTCAGGAATTCTATGTTTAATGTTTTGTGAAAGTTGAGGGTGCTTCTTTGGGCTTTATAGAGATGTGTTTGAGTTTTACAGCGGCAGGCGGTCTCTTTCAGAGCTGCAGAGTTTGTTAACAGTAGAGCGTTTGCTGGGTTGTTTGGAGTGAGTCCATGCCACCGCGCCAGACTCCAATCATCAGCTCTGTGTAAACACCATACATCAACAGCCGCATCCCACCAGCATTAATGAGACTCTCATTCACACACACACACACACACACACACACACACACACAGAGCCGCTGGAGGAGGTGCTGTCCTCAGAGTTTTGATTGATCAAGCAGAAATATAATTAGTCTCTGGATAAATAAAAGAAAGACAAAGAGGAGGTGCTTTAATCAACTCTCTGTTTGTGTGGAATGATCATAGTTTTCTTTTTCTTTTATTTATTGCCACTTTCAGGGTAGGGACAGCAAGAGATGAGAATTTAGATATGATGGACGAAGAGGGAATAATGGGACTGCAAAATGTCACAAGCTGTATTCAAACTAACATTAACAGAATGGGCACCATGGCATTATGTATCAGAGAATGCAGTTAACAGATTTGCTTCATTTTCTAATGGTACATAAATCAAGTTTTCAAACAAGTTTCATCACAATTTAAACCTCTGGATGTGATGTTCCCTTAAAAGTGTATGCTGAACAAAATAATCTTTAATGTTATAAATTAATGTTATAATGTTATAAATTAAATTAAATCATAAATGTTCTGTATGTATGTTAATTACAAATTCATTTTTCAAGTTTTAATTAGATACATTTTATGTTGCCATTAAATAAATACTGAAAATAAATTATTATAAACTGCAAAAGAATAATACCCCAAGTTATTTTCCCATTTATGTTTATTAATAACAATAATTAATTAATCGCTTAATATATTTAAGAGAATATATTAATTATATATAGTTGTGTGTGTGTGTGTGTGTGTATATACATATATGTATATGTATGTATGTATGTATATATGTGTGTGTGTGTGTGTATATATGTGTGTGTGTGTGTGTGTGTGTGTGTGTGTATATATATATATATATGTGTGTGTGTGTATATATGGTATGTATGTATGTATACATATAAACAGTTTATATGTATAATTAATCTTTTGTGGTGGGGTCAATAATATATAATTTTATTGAATTTGTACAATTTTAGATGGAGTAAAAATGGTGATTTGTGAAATATTACAATTTAAAATAGTTTTCTATTTTAAAATATCAGCATATTAGAATAAAGTATCATGTGACAATGAAGACTAGATTACAAAAGATTAAAAACATTGTGAAATATTATTACAATTTAAAGGAAGGTTTATTTAAATGTTTTTTTTTCTACATTTTTGATCAAATAAATGCAGCCTTAAGAGACTTCCTTCAAAAACATCAAAACACCAAACATCTGACTGTTAGTGATGCTTCATCTCTTGCTTTCACTCTCCACTATCCATCACATTAAAAAACAAAAGTTTTTTGCCTCAAATTTGCCTCACCCTTGAACACATGCTCAATGGTGCCTCATGAAACAGAATAGCGGTTATTTGATGTCAATATAGTAAATGATATCCGATAAGGTTATCAGGTTACATCAGCTCCCTCGGCGCATGTTAGAGATGTGCATCGCTCAGCTTGCAACCAAAGGTTTGTCCTCACAGCAGGGCCTTTGGCTAGTTGTTAGTCGAGAGGAGCATCACTTGACAGGCATCAGCAGGCTCCTGATGGAGGATGAAAGGCCTCCGTTCACTGGCATTCTGTCTCTCCCTGGAGACTGTACTGAGGCCTGCCTGCAACCTGCTGACCATCTGTCCCACTTCCTCCTTCACAGCCACCCGCCGCTGGCCACTGCCCATGTCCTCACACTGTCTTGTAATTGAAAAAACGGTTTTTTTTTTCTAATTCTGTTCTCCCATTCGTGCAATTTCAGCATATAATGAGTCATATTTTCCTGATCTTAACTTTTCTTGCACACTCGTACACCTTTGTCTGATTTTTTTTTTTTTTAAATCGCACAGAAACTTCGGCTCGTGTCCAACGCCTGCTCGGCTTTCAGCTGTGCGTGTGCGATAAAGTGTGTTTGTGTACGTTTCTCTACACTATCTGTTCCTCTTAGGTTTTACATTTACGGTGTGAGTGGAAAAACAGTTTGTAGATTTGGTTTCGTAGCAGTTGGATGCTGTGTGTGTGTGTGTGTGTGCGCGGACCCTCTGTTGGCAGGGCAGGGCCCAACTGCAGCTGTTCTTGAGGAATTCCTGTTGAATTAGGTAATTGGCTGAAATGAGGTATAGCTGTGGGTCTTTCTGAGAAGTGCAGCGTTTCAGATCACCAGCTTGATATACAATCAACCCGTAGATGTGTGGTGTGCGTGTGTGTATTTAATCGCCAGTCTGAGCATGGGGAAAGAAGTAGTAACACCTTTGAAAGGGCCTCAGAGATCGATGGATTTACTTTATGGACCGAACGTCTTAAAACACAATAGATTAGGAACATGATCTTTTATTGTATAGTGTGTATACTCTCTGCAACTGTCTAGGGTGAAATACTCCATTATAGGAGGCAGGATACGAGTTTATTAGTGCTGGTAATTGCCTGTTGTTTGAAACAGTTGGAAATGTGTAGGAGGACAAGTGACAAATAATGTAAAAGTTTAATGGAATGATGGATAAGTACAGGGTCATTCAAACTCTACACAACTGTGTGGGTAATAGCATTGTGCATGGTCAGGTTTTGTGTGTGTGTGTGTGTGTGATTTGGACTAGTTACAATCACAGACATTTGTAATTATGTGATTATACATGTGCAAAAAGTCAAAGTTCACATATAAATCATTTTATTAGGATAAATTAGAAATATTAATGAGCTTGTTTTATTATTCAATTATTAATATTATATAATTATATGTTTATTAAATACAATTATTTTAATTAAATAAAATTAAACAATTAAATAAAATGTAAATATTTGATGGTTTTAGAAAAGCAAAAAATTTCTATAGAAAAATCAGTAAAAATCTTTTTAATAATCTGTATTGTCTATAAAATGTGTGTATGCATACATACTGTATGTGTGTGTATTTATAGATAGATAGATATAGATACACATACAAAATTGCAATATAAATAAAAATGTTTATTTAAAAATGTGTGTGTGTGTGAGTATGTATGTATATATATATATATATATGTATATATATTTATGTGTATATAATTTATAAAATTAAAACGTAATATTAATAATTTTATATAAATAAATTAAAACATAATATTAATAATTTACTAGCATACAATAAATTATATTTTGTAGTGTTAATTTTAGTGGTGCAAGAAATTACACACTTTCTTATCAAATATTTTATTAATGAATAATAAAAGATCTAAATGATAACTGCAGTATTCCCTAGTTGCTAGATGCATTACGACATTAGGGTGGCGTTCATGTGCGCTTATCTCATAAATACTATTATTCCGACATGACCCGGAGGCAGCATTTATACACGCTTTTAGTAGGTGATTTTATGTCTGCAACAGTGCTTTATTACAGCAACTGTGAAAGTCTGGCGCTAGATTTGCTGATAGGTCCACTGGCCCAACATTTACATCTGTATTCAGCCCATAAACACTGCAGCCGGACTGTAATACCACACAGACGCTGAGCTGCATTAAGGGCCGCTGGGCTTTATATGTTTACATTTAAGATGATGTCTCAGAGCAGTGAAAAACACACACACACTGTGTCCCTCACCAGCAGTGCATGTATGGTGTGTTGCTCCGGGGTGTGTCTTCTGGAAGTGTGTGTGTGTATAATTCCATGGAATTCTGCGTCTGGGGGATGGGTTTCAGAAACCCTCCAGATGTGGAGTGTGTCAACAGTGGGATCATTTTAGCATTTGTGCCTCTGGCAAAAAAAAGCAGGAAAAAGTGCAAGAAAACAGATTGGAGAGGATAGGAGGACTTTATGGATGATGTACGTTTTTAGGGGGATGGGAAGATAAAAGGACGGAGCCGACAGCGCCAGAGAAATAAATCTCTCTCCCTCTTGCCCTCACGTTTTCGTTTTCTCCTTCCCGCTCTTTCTCTCCCCTCATTTGACTTCGCTCTCCTCCATTTGTCTTACAAAGAAGCAATCATTAAATGTGCAGTGGCTCTCCTTCATTGCAAACACACACACGCATTCACGTATCCACCTTTTCCTCACACCCTTTATGCCACAATGAAAGTGAATATAATTAGAATGCAGGATTACATCAGGAATGGGCGTCAGCACTCAAAACGGTTTGGGAGAGAGGCTCAATGACTGTGACATTAAAATTTTTCCAAGACTATTTTATGCTATATTTGTCAAGTAAAAAGGAAAACATAAAATGGTGATAACCAGTTACTATACAGTGACTGGTCATTTTAACAGTTATGGATTATAAATGTGTCATAATTGTGTGTTACAGGTGTCTGGGATTGTCGGGAGAGCAGATGTGTTAGCCAGTGTGTTGTTCCTCCTGGCCTTTCTCTCCTATATTAGGTAACAGCAGAGTATTTTTCATTAGGGTGTAAGAAACCACATCTGACAATGAAAATTGTATGCATTGATTACAAAATTTAATAATTGATTGTAATTATAAAAACAATTTATGTATTTTTATCTAAAATACAGTGCATTGATCTTTGAATGTGAAACCTTATGTATGATTTTATTAATATTTGTGTAAATTGTCACTCCATTAACATTTGTGTAATATTATATCAATCCGGACAATGCAGAAATTTCAGATTTCATAATTGCGATTCTTTACTAAATTGAACTAAATCAAATTTAGCTGAGTTGCGTTGCATCGTGAAATCTGGTCATGATTTGATTCATTTATTGACATTATTTAGATGATTATGATTTGTACAGTGGGGCAAAAAAGTATTTAGTCAGCCACCAATTGTGCAAGTTCTCCCACTTAAAAAGATGAGAGAGGCCTGTAATTTTCATCATAGGTATACCTCAACTATGAGAGACAAAATGAGAAAAAAAATCCAGAAAATCACATTGTAGGATTTTTAAAGAATTTATTTGCAAATTATGGTGGAAAATAAGTATTTGGTCAATAACAAAATTTCATCTCAATACTTTGTTATATACCCTTTGTTGGCAATGACAGAGGTCAAACGTTTTCTGTAAGTCTTCACGAGGTTTTCACACACTGTTGCTGGTATTTTGGCCCATTCCTCCATGCAGATCTCCTCTAGAGCAGTAATGTTTTGGGGCTGTCGCTGGGCAACACGGACTTTCAACTCCCTCAAAGATTTTCGATGGGGTTGAGATCTGGAGACTGGCTAGGCCACTCCAGGACCTTGAAATGCTTCTTACGAAGCCACTCCTTCGTTGCCAGGCGGTGTGTTTGGGATCATTGTCATGCTGAAAGACCCAGCCACGTTTCATCTTCAATGCCCTTGCTGATGGAAGGAGGTTTTCACTCAAAATCTCACGATACATGGCCCCATTCATTCTTTCGTTTACACGGATCAGTCGTCCTGGTCCCTTTGCAGAAAAACAGCCCCAAAGCATGATGTTTCCACCCCATGCTTCACAGTAGGTATGGTGTTCTTTGGATGCAACTCAGCATTCTTTCTCCTCCAAACACGACAAGTTGAGTTTTTACCAAAAGTTCTATTTTGGTTTCATCTGACCATATGACATTCTCCCAATCCTCTTCTGGATCATCCAAATGCTCTCTAGCAAACTTCAGACGGGCCGGACATGTACTGGCTTAAGCAGGGGGACACGTCTGGCACTGCAGGATTTGAGGCCTTTGTTACTTTGGTCCCAGCTCTCTGCAGGTCATTCACTAGGTCCCCCCGTGTGGTTCTGGGATTTTTGCTCACAGTTCTTGTGATCATTTTGACCCCACGGGTGAGGTCTTGCGTGGAGCCCCAGATCGAGGAGATTATCAGTGGTCTTGTATGTCTTCCATTTTCTAATAATTGCTCCCACAGTTGATTTCTTCACACCAAGCTGCTTACCTATTGCAGATTCAGTCTTCCCAGCCTGGTGCAGGTCTACAATTTTGTTTCTGGTGTCCTTTGACAGCTCTTTGGTCTTGGCCATGGTGGAGTTTGGAGTTGGACTGTTTGAGGTTGTGGACAGGTGTCTTTTATACTGATAACGAGTTCAAACAGATGCCATTAATACAGGTAACGAGTGGAGGACAGAGGAGCCTCTTAAAGAAGAAGTTACAGGTCTGTGAGAGCCAGAAATCTTGCTTGTTTGTAGGTGACCAAATACTTATTTTACCGAGGAATTTACCAATTTACCGAGGAATTTACCAATTTACCATAATAAAAATCCTACAATGTGATTTTCTGGATTTTTTTTTCTCATTTCGTCTCTCATAGTTGAGGTATACCTATGATGAAAATTACAGGCCTCTCTCATCTTTTTAAGTGGGAGAACTTGCACAATTGGTGGCTGACTAAATACTTTCTTGCCCCACTGTGAGCAAATGAATTAAAGAGAGCCATGAATTAAAGAATTGTAGTTAAATCATTGTCAGACCATGCGAACCAAGACTTTTTTTCCCTAAATTGTTGTCTTAGAATTATTTAGTTTTTTATTATAATCAATGTTGAAAACAGTTGTGCTGCTTAATATTTTTGATGAAAGATTTTTTCAGGATTCTTTGATGAATATACAGTTCAAAAGAACAGCATTTATTTGAAATGGAAATCTTTTGTAACGTTATAAATGTCTTTAATGTTACTTTTGATCAAATTAATGCATCATTGCTGACTAGAAGCATTCATTTCTTTAAAAAAAAATACACTGACCCTAAACTTTTGAACAGTAATGTATATGTGTTGACTTTCACTTCTTTTTTTGTCTTTCAGGAGTGTGTCAGCGAGCCGAATGGCTGATGAGTTTCCCCCCACAGTGTCTGTCTTGTCACTGGCTCTCAGTCTGTTGTTGGGCACCTGTGCCATGCTGGTGAAAGAGACAGGCGTTACGGTGTTTGGTGTGTGCGTCCTATACGATTTCCTGGTGCTGTGCCGCAAACCGCTCATCTCGTAAGTGTTTGTTTGTTTACTATGCCATAATATTTAGCGTACACTGATTACTGTCAGCTAGCATTGCTTTGGAAGCTCTGTGTCACTGTGTTGGTTTATCATATTTTATCACTTTTCAAACAATTCTCAAATTGTCTTTGGTCGGTCACCTCTTTGATTTAGATCTGAAATAGCGATCATTTAAATCCCTCGCTGGTGTGCAGTATATATAAAGGGTTCAAGGAAGGCCGTCCGTGATGGAATCTTCAGCGGAATGTTTATGGAGAATTCCACTGTGGCCAGAGCATCGGAGCAGGCATGTGCTTTCAATCTTCAGCCCAAGGCTGAGACCGTACTATAAGTGACCGATACACATTCATCACATGCAGTCGGATCACATAGCAAAGACACTCTTTAAATTCATTAGGAGACGGTTAAAGATCGACAGTCCCTGGACAGACATCGACTGTTGTATGTACTGTCTGAAAATTAGCTTAGCTCATCAAAACATGCTAATGCGTGGCGACACAAAGTCTGACCTTGGGTAGTGACCTTTCAGGGAACCGATTTAGTATGTTGCATTTCCGTAATCGAATATGTACACAGTGCTTTTATTTTGTGTTTAGCATTTAGCAACATCATGAATATTGTGTTTAGCATTTAGCAACATCATGAATATTGCAATGATTTAATGTGCTCTATTTAGCCATTTCTAAAAAGCTTTCCATTATAGATTACTTTCATGTTCAAAATGTACAGTGGCAGGTATACAGTAATTAATTTAAGTAAATCAGTGCAAAATGTCAGGTTAAATTAATTTAATTTAATTTTTTAATCATGCGTTTCATTATTATAAAGCATTTTGTATCAGATTCAAATTGTTTACTTTAAAATAATCTTAATTAAAAAAATAAATAAAATGTAAAAATGTTTGGCTGTATGGTAAAAATGTTTTTCTAAATTGAAATAAAAAAATTAAAAAAATGTTGTCAAAAGGGCTTTAAACAATATCACTATAATATAATGTAATGCAATATAATAATGAAACTTTGCTGTTTGTTTTTGTCTGTTTGTTACAAATATTTTTTTTTTCTGAAAGGAAAATCCCTTTAAGCTATTTCTGAGCAGATTCAAAGACATTGAATATTGTCTCAAGTTAATAAAAAAAAAAATCTGTATATAATCGTCTATTTGTTGCATAACCACAAATGACAAAATGTTCATTACAGCGTGTCTATATATTGCATACAGGTAGACTACTCAAATGAAAGCAAATTAGTTTTTCACCTCTTTAATCATGTAAATAATCTTCCTGTTTGACTGGTACCAAACAAATTGTGAGCAGACGATCTAGCCAAAGATCAACGCACGTATCGGCGATGGAGAATACACAAAGCAATCTTCCAATTACAGCTCAGCTCTTTCGTTCGGCTGTAGCGGTAATTGGCATTCAAAGAGAGTCAATCAGGCGAGACAAACAGCAATCGCACTCCCCGACTCAGCCCAAACTCTCTCATTCTCTCTCTCTCTCTCTCTCTTTCTCTCTCTTCGTGTCAACCTCATTTGCTTCAATTACAGTCTCAGCTACTTAAAATGTGCTGTGTGTCCAGTGGGTCTTCACTCTCTGAGAGTGTGAAAAGCTGAACAAAGGGGCTCATCAGTGAGTGGAAAATAGATAGGGACCCCTTGACTGGCCCTTGGGTTCTCATTACTGAAGGAGACACACAACTGAGATACCAGACTGATCCTTGAGTGCTGTGTGCAAACATTACACCTCTGTACCCACCCCATACTCATTCCTCTCTCCCCAGGCTAATAAGTTGCTGTCCCAGCCTTGCCGTTTTGATAGTGTAAAGAAACCCCTTTTTCATGGTTTTACGGTTTTATTTTGACATTAACAGTCCTAACAGCATTTTAACCACTCCCCCCAGCCACATGGAAATACCTTAGAAACCACCATGTATATCTACATCATGTTGCAGTAATGCATTATGTTGTCTATATCGCTGCAGCACTTAAATTATGTTCAGTGCTGGCGATGTTTGTGCAGTTAAGTCTCTCAACGTTCCCATGTGTTCTGCCGAGATCAAAAACACAAGACATGCATCTATTTCTCCGCATTAGTCACAGAGCGCACAACCTCAGGGACAGCAGAGACCTCACAGATAAACATGACATCAAACATCCAGTAGCAAGCTCCTTTAATCCATTATTAAGACATTTAATATGGATAATCTGATGTTTGTTGTGTTTATTTGTTTACTTGCATGCATGTGCCACATTTCACAAATGCAGATATTATATATCATCTTTTTTTTTTTTTTAAAGCAATGGAGTCGCACATTTCATGTGGTTGTAAAAGCTATTGGATATGCTTATGAACTATTTTCTAACATTTTCCAACATTTATTTCTATTTAAAATTATTATTTAAATTTTTTTTTTAATTCCTCCTACCTCAAATGTTTTCAGCTTCTCAATCACACTCATGGAATTTATACCATACAATGAAACTATTTTTAATTATTAACTATAATTATTAAAATAATAATTTCCCAAAAAATTATATTTATCTTTAACAAAATATTTAGTGTTCTACATTTTTGTATATAACATTATTTTCCTTAAATCCTTAAATTTGCACCCATATTACTTTTTCATCATTCTAGAGCATTATTCTAGAAAATATATATATATTTTTTAAAGAAATAGTGTTTTTAATTTTGCTTATTTAATGTTTATTCAATGAAAATGACATAACAGAAATCATGGTTGTTTAAACGTGTGCCAGATTTTAGTAACAGAATTCCAAACTTATGTGATTTATTTATTTATTTAGTTTGACCTCCTCAGATTGATTTTTCTAATGATTGAACACCTCCTTTTACTAAACATCTGTTGAAAAAGTACTTTTAAAAATAATAGGAAAAATAATAAATTAGGATTTTTCAGTTTGTACCCCATACAATGAAAGTACCATGTATTTTTATTAGGTAGATTATTAGACTTAAAGGAATATTTATGAGCTAATCGGGCATCATAGTAACAGGACGTTAATAGACGCAGCAGAAAAGAACATCCATGACACTTATATAAAACATGCGACACGGGCTGTGGTTTGCTGTGGAATGATAACACTCTGCAGACTTAAAGAACAGCACAGGAAAGATTCCTCTCTCCGTCTACATCTCCCTCTGGGGAATGAGGGCTCTGCAGCTTTATTTGATTTTCAAAAGTGCCCATAAACCTTTGCTGCTACCCGTGACCCTGGGGAGGACATGAGACACAAACTCTCTCTCACACACACACACAGTGTGGAGTGTGTGAGTGTGCGATTGTGACTGATAGTCGTCGTAATGCCTGCAGACATGCTGTCTCTCAGTGCACTTTGGTGTGTGTGTGTGTGTTTGCAGTAAAGGGGGTGGAGTGTCTCCTGTGGGCTTTGTTATTATTAAATGCATAAGCCGACACTAGTTTTCTCTCCTGTATCTCTACACCAGTGCCATATTCATAAGAGTATCAATTACAAATGCCTCTCAAACACCTGACATTAACTAAATAAATGCTCCTAATTTTATTAACATGATTGCTTATCTGCATTTGTACTGTTTGGTGCAGACATGCCATAATTGTCTTATTTCTAGTTGCTATAATTCATTTAATGGCACTGCAGATGCAGTGATGTCTTATTTGTATATTCATAGCTGGAGGTCTAATTATGCTTGGTTGCAAAAATGTACAAATTGGAGACATTTAAAACGAAACTGCATTCGCAACTCATTTTATTCCCATAAGGTGACATGTTTCCAAGTGAAAGAGCCTATTTAATGAGGAAAAAACGTCAGACAGGACTTGTATATGTCCATATTCTTACTATGTACCATCTACCATCAGTTACTCAATAAGTACCTTGGTCCTTGAGTACTTGAGTACCGCATAACTTACTCTGTACATTTAACTAATTGGTACATACACCAGTACTTGCATAGTAAGTATATGGAAATAGGACTGTAAAATAAAGTGCTACCTTTCATGTTTTGATTTCCTTGAAATAAATGCACAAATGAATCGTACACAGTAAGACTGGGAACATCGCCATTGGGTGAAACTTGGTGGCCCTCGTGATGTCATCTGAAAAGAAAAGTTGTTTCAGAGGCGGAGAAACATTAGTAAGACATTATTATTTGTATTTTTGAATAACATGCACTGATGAATCAATCACAATAAGAACAGGAGTGTCAATTAATGAATTTAAATTCATTAAACAATAATTGTTTAGCATAAAGCCCCTCCCTGTTTTCTATATCTTCTCATTTTCTTGCAACCAGACAAAAACGCCAGAAAATGGAAATAGCAATAAAAGGAGAGGATCGAGGTGGGAGGCTTGCGTTTTTTAAAATACAGTGGTGTCTTTGAGCCCGGTTACCGATCCCTGGAGTACAATACGCTCTGAAAAGCACTGATGCACGCGCGCACACACGCGCACGCACACACACACACACACACACACAGTCATTAAGCCCAGCTCTCTGCAGCTCTTTACTGAATCAATCAGCAAAAGTGCGATGCACGGCCTCCGCTCCGCTCCTCCCCCACCTCCTCCTCTCGCCTCTTCTTTTCTTTCATTCATCTCACCCACATTTCCAGTCACAGCTGTCATGGTGTCATGTCACGCTGAATTAAAATTCACTGTACATCCCAGCACTCTCAAAGAAGGATGATGCCGTTCCAGTTTAAAATGCCACTCTAAAGTCTTTTAATAAGGACTGTGAGAGTGTTTGTGTGTGTGTCTTCTCACTTGTTTTCTTCCAGCTCTGTTTTTCAAGATGGAGAGGTAATTAATTGAAAGCAGCAGTAAACAGATTAATATACCCGTGAAGTAATTCGCTGATGGTTTGATTAAGTCAGTAATGAATGAAAATGAGTTCATCAGCTGATTGAGTTATGGAGTCGTTAAACGACTGTCACATCTGGTTATGCTTTCGTTCCAGGCACCTGTCGCGCTCCAGGTCAAAGGAGCTCGTCAGAATTTCCAGCCCGTTTGTCAAACGAGCTTGCGTCATCTCGCTACATGTAAGTAGCTACGTTTTTACTGCCAAATGTCGCAATGCTTCTTTTCGGGCTAGGCACCTTCTGATTTTAGCTCTTATTCCTTATTCTGTGATGTGACTTAGTGGTTAAAGATCTGAACTGGATTTTATTTATATGTTTGACCCCATAAGAGCAAAATCAGTTTTCTGGCTTTTAGTTCGTGCCTGTTAGTTTTGAGCTCATCTGTATGCTACCAATCTACTAAAAGCTGGCAGATATGTGCATTTAAAATTCACCATCTTTTTCCTCTTGGAAAATTAACCCCCCCAAAAAATTGATGACTCATTAGTTTTCAGGGGCATATCCACATTTTTGTCCAATTTAAAAGTACTCTTTTAAACAGGCTTTGTGTCCCTCCATCGAATAACATTAGGAATCAAGTTACATTAACAGGAGTTCTCAAACTTTTTTTTTTTTTGCTGATAACTGCTAATAAATAGTGTTAAACTTTCATAATATGAAATTTCCAACACCTATTTAATGTTCAAATGTTTTAACATTTTTAGATTTAGATCTTATTATTTTTTATTTCATTTAAATCAGCACTCCTCAGGTGCTCATTTGTTCAAGTCTTTTTCTGCAGGTTACAGTCATCATGTCTTTCCGCTTATGGTTGATGGGTGGATCCATGCCCCTGTTCTCAGAGCAAGACAATCCAGCATCCTTCTCTCCATATCTGCTAACCAGGTCGGTCCGACTGTCATCCCTCTCACATCTTCATCTTAAAACAGTTAACAGAGAAATATGTTCTCATCCACTGAAGACTGTATGCACTACAATGCAATTTAAAACTAGTATGAGGTCTGATGTGATTTGAAACACACACAAAAGCAGGAAAACCGTGACATTTCCTCCAATCCATAAATAACTGAGGGAGAACTGTTGTTTTACTCATATTACTAAAGTATTTTTATGTGTGTTAGTATTTTTCTAAAAGTATTTTTATGTGTGGATGACTTGGTCTTCTATAATTGTCAAGGACCATTAATATTTTATGTGGATGCATAACAATTCTTAACAGTTTATTAAAATACCAATGTTATGATATGTTTGGGATTAGATTTTACTTGAGTCAGGAAGAAACTATCCAAAACACGATAGCAACACCCTGGCAACCACCCATGGCTGCGTTTTCCAAAAGCATCGTAAGCCCAAGTTGATCGTAGCTCCATTGGTTTCAGTGGGTTTACGATGTACTTAAGCTTACGATGCTTTTTGGAAACACAGCCCAGAACATCTTAGCATTAACTTCAGCCTTCACATTCATTGTAAAAAACATTTTATAACGTTTTAACCCTCGTGTTGTGTTCTGGTTGTTTTGACCAGGACAGGATTTTCTTTCTCCTGAAAATTCTAATTAATGTTATCACATTGAACTAAAACCTAATGACTTTGCTCACACAAGGTGACCAGCCTACACAAAATTGCAATTATTAACATATTCTGCATGACCATATTCTTCATCCCTAATCCTACCCAATACCTAAACTCAATAACTATCTACTTTCTGTTAATAAGCAGCAAATTAGGAGTTTACTGAGGCTAAAGTTGTAGGTAATGGTTTGTTAATAGCAAGAATTGGACCTTAAAATAAAGTGTGCCCAAAAATTTCTCGTTACCAAATATTTGTTTGTTCTATCCATCAACTTGTTGTCTTTCAATCAATACAGTTTTGTATTTCTTTTTGAAACTGATTGATGGTAGGTCTCATTGATCTGAGCTTACTCACCTCAGTTTTTCTGAGTGAAAAAGCATTATAATATGTGGATAATTTTGGCAGTATTCACTCAAAAACTGAGATACATGAGCTCAGATCTCTGAGCCCTATGAACAATCAGTTCCTGAAAGAAATACAAAACCGATTTAATTGAATCCAAGATTAGGTAAAGGATTTTCAGCACAGCACAGGGATTAAACTTTATATTTATTTATTTATTTATTTATTAAATTTAGCTTTACATGTATTAAATTGTTTAACCAGGCTTTATGTCCTGTCTTTCTAGGTTTCTTACATACTGTTATCTGCTCGCCTTCAATGCCTGGCTCTTACTGGCTCCCATAGTGCTTTGCTACGACTGGCAGGTAAATTGCATCAACATAAACACACAGTAATCGCTACATTTCATGGAATGTTTGATGATTGCTTGAGTTGTGATTGACAGGTGGGCAGCATTCCTTTAGTGGAGTCTCTGTGGGACGGACGGAATATTGCTTCCCTGGCTTTGGCTCTCGTCATGCTGGCGCTGAGTCTGAACTGTGTTACATGCCTACAGGTGAGAGCACACACACGCATTTCCACAAGTCAAGACAACCGCAGGAACCGCGTCTCCGCAGACTCCTTCTGTCATCATTTATGAAAAACACAAACGTAGCTTTCTCGTTTCGATAGACATAAAAGCCTTCACTCGTGCTGTCTAGCACCCTGCTGTTCTGTATCGTTCTTCACTCCCAACGCAATTCTTCGCGACTCGTCGCCATGGCAACCCGTGAAAAATAGCGTGTAAATGAGTGCGAAAGCTCACGTGAAGCAGATGTTTGCCGTGAGCTGATGCACACATTGTGCATGAAGTGAGATGCTTTCTTTTTTTTATCAGTTCTTCAGGCAATTATTTCTGCTCATCTCTATCTTGCAGTTTTTGTGAGGCACTTTTGCTGACGGAGAAATTCTTCATATATCATTTTCATATGGCATATGAATCTGATTTTAGCATCAAAGACACTGGGAAAAAAATAGTCCCGCATCAGTCAAAGAGCATCTTCAGGCATTTTAAAACTTTGCCGTTGCAGTCAAAGACCTTCGTTAAGCAATTTCAAACTTTTTAATATGCTTAAATTATGTGTGTTTATTTGTTCATTAGTCTCAAATACACCAATGTTTTTAATTTGTTATGTGTTGGAAATGGTCGTAAGTTGGCATAATGGGTTCGTGATACAGTACATGCAGGTTTGAATCTTTTGTTCTGTTTTTTTTTTTTTTTTTTTCTTCTTCTATTCAGCGAATGACCCCATGAGTAAGAAAAAACATTTAAGAAAATAGCAAAGCATTCAAGGTTTTGAGGCCTTGAGAGCTTCAGCCACCGATAAAACATTCACATGCTTGTTTTCTAAAATATTTGAGACACTGCGATAGAATGTCAAGTCTGTCTTTGTCGTGCCCCAGAATGCCCTTTTAGTTGTTTGCCGCTGTGTTGGCTCCGTCCTTGAGAGATCTTTTAGAAACGTTCACGTTTCTCCTCTCCAGTCCTTGAATTTGTGGAAAGAAAATCATTTTTATGATGGCTGGTCTGACTCCATGCAAAGAAACTAAGACAGAGGGAAAATGAAAGAGAAAGAGAGGGAATATTTCAGTCCCTGATCAGCAGATCTCATATCTCATATTGACTGAATAATTCATAGTGTGTGTCTGAGACAAGCTGACAGACCAATGTCAGTAAACTTCCTGCTCCTTTTACTGATTGAGTTGAGGCGTGTGGCTGTGTGCGAGTGTTTAATATTGAAAAAAACCTGGTTTTCTCATTCAGTTTATAGAAACAGCAATCTCAGATTTCATATTCTATGAATGTTTCACAAGTGAAATGTTCTTCCAGTCCAAACTTGTTCTGTATACACACTAGGGCCCAAATGTCCACAAGGGATTTAAACCTGGAAAGAAACTGGCAGCTTTAGAACAATAAAGAAACATTATGACATATTTAACATATTGATATACTGTATTGTGCACTTTTTGTGACCAACAGTGTGGTTATTGTAAACTAAAACTAATTTAAAAAAATTTAAGCTAATGAGCTAAATAGTATATAAGTAATACTATAATAACTAGTCAGTAATCAGATTTATCAAGCAAATCTGTCATGATCATGTGACTCCATTGAAGTTCTTTAAATCATTCTCAAACCATGCTAGTCACATGAACAAAATATATGAATTTTCACTCAAATTGTAATATTAAATTAAAATGTGCATTAAATTACAAAAATGCAAATATAGAAGAATTTTCATTAGTGCACTCAAACTTTTCAACTTCATTTTTGGATCTTGTTTTTTTTTTTTTTATTAACGACTATTTATAGCAATATTGCAGTGGCAGTGCCTTGTATTATCACCTATGCCTCAGGGAGGGGAATTATGATAGAAGGGAACTGAAGGACTGAAAAAAGCCAAGGTGAAAGGAATAAAGGAAGGACTGAGGGGAAGAAGCAGAATGAAAGCGCAGAGCAGAGAGAGAAAGGTGTTAGTCTATAGAGAGCCACTGAATGGAGTTTGGCCCAGTGACATTTTGGGACAGACTGCAGATGACCTCTGTATGTGCTGCCATGACAACAGCTGGCAACTGACGAAAAGGATAATGCCAAAGCTATCATCATTCTCTTGACCCAGCTTTAGCCCTCTAATATTTCCCAGAAAAACATAAGCTGTGTATATGAGTGTTGTCTGGTTTTGCGTCTCTCTCTGTCAGTGTTTGCATTGCTTTCCATTTCTGTTTGTATTTGTCGATTTTCTGTACCTAATTGTACAAATACATAGACAGACAGATATTTAATATTTAATCATTTTTCTTTTTTTCTCTCTCTCTCTCTATTTAACAGATATTCATTTATAATTTTATAAAACTATCAAATTATCAAAATTTAACTAACACTTAAAGATTTTATGAAACTATGGAAGAAAATGTTGTAACTGAAGTAAATAAAGTTGAAGTACTAAAATTAATAAAAATATATAGAAGTTAAAATAAATATAAATTAAGCTAAAGTGAAATATAAAAAAACTAATAGAATAATGAACCAAACAAATAAAAATGACAAAAGCACAAAACAAAATGACTAAAACTTAAATGAAAACTGAATATAGTTCATGCCTTGTTATGCGACTTACCAATCTGATTGAGGTCATTTGAGGTGAGATAAACCAGGTGGCTAGTAGTCAGTGTTATTTTACACTTTTGAACCTAAACAACACCCTATTTGACACCAGAAACTTGAACTTAAAATGTATATCTTCCCGTCACTGAAAAATTCCCATAGCCACATGACCACGCTTGGCCACGCCTTTATCATGTGCGTCTTTTGGCAGGCCTCCCCCGATCAGCTGCGCGGAGCTGTATGCCAACGATTCACCCTAATGGCTTTCCAATCTGTCTCCTCAGGAATGTTTACTAGGCTAATTATCTAATTTTAAGTTTTAGTCATGCAAAACACACAAAAACACACGCAGGCCCAAGAGCGAGTCGATAGTAATGATTTGTGGCCATGAATGTTATCAGCACATTTTATATGCTCTTTTGTTTATTTCTTGACACAGTCATTGCATGTCTGCTCATTTGTTGCTGAATCTGAAGTTAATGTTTCTGATGGACTGGAAGACAGAAATCAATATTAAAACATTCATATCCTCTCTGTGGATATGAGAGTGAACCTCCAGACAGTGGCTTCAGTTTTATTGTTTATTATCAGCATATTGGCCTATTGAAAGTAAACTGAGCGTGATACAGTTATGATTTCATCCCCCCAACCTCTCTTGTTCTACCTTACATTTCATATCCAATTCATATCTCTGTATCGACCCTTTATTCCTCTGCTGTCATATTTAATGAACTTATACATCAATAGAAACAACTCTAGCTCATATTTCAAAGATACACACTCAAATAACAGTAATAAAGAAATGGGAGCTCAATAGCAGTGTAAAAAAGAAAAGATCTTAGTAGTGGAAATATAGCCTAGACAGTAAACAACATGCCAGTCATGTATGAAGTATGTTTTGTGTGTGTGTGTGTGTGTGTGTGTGTGTGTGTTCTGTATGTTTGTGTTTTTCTTTTCTATACATTTCACACAGAATACCATAGCAACCCAGTTAACCACTCAGAAAAACATTGCAACCTCATAGTATCATCCTAACAACCTCATAGCAACAGTTAAATACCATCAGAATACCATAGAAAACACACGCAAATACAAAAAACACCAACAAATTAAGAAAACATCTTCCATCATTTTGAGAGCATGCGCTGCAAATACTCATAACAACCTATAAGCCATTACTAAATATAATGTAGAAACTTACATTTTCTGTAAAGCTGCTTTGCAACAGTTTGCATCGTGAAAAGTTCTGTACAAATAAACTTGAATTGAATTTAATTGAACAACCAAATACCGAAACGCACTGCAAATACAACTGCCACATACAGAAACTTGCTACAGATACTCACAACCACCAATTATAGAAATGTGCTGCAAATATTCACAATACAACCAAATAGAGAAATGTGCTGCAAATACTCAACGCAAGCAAATACAGAAATGCGCTGCAAATACTCACAACAACAAATTACACAAACACGCTGCAGATACTCACGACAAACAAATACAGAAACCCGCTGCAGATACTCACAATGCAACCAAATACAGAAACGTGTTGAAAATACTCACAACAACCAAATAGAGAATAGCGCTGCAAATACTCACAACAAATTACACAAATGCACTGCAGACACTCACAACAACCGAATACAGAAACGTGCTGCAGATACTCACAATGCAACCAAATAGAGAAACGTGTTGAAAATACTCACAACCAAATAGAGAATAGAGCTGCAAATACTCACAACAACAAATACAGAAATGCACTGCAGACAGTCACAACAACTGAATACAGAAACGCGCTGCAGATACTCACAATGCAACTAAATACAGAAACGTGTTGAAAATACTCACAACAACCAAATAGAGAATAGCGCTGCAAATACTCACAACAAATTACACAAACGCGCTGCAGATACTCACAACAAATACAGAAATGTGCTGCAGATACTCACAACAACCGAATACAGAAACGTGCTGCAGATACTCACAATGCAACCAAATACAGAAACGTGTTGAAAATACTCACAACCAAATAGAGAATAGAGCTGCAAATACTCACAACAACAAATACAGAAATGCGCTGCAGATACTCACAATGCAACCAAATACAGAAACATGCTGCAGATACTCACAACAACTAAATACGGAAACGCGCTGCAGATACTCACAACAACTAAATACAGAAACACGCTGCAGATACTCACAACAACTAAATACAGAAAGGCGCTGCAGATACTCACAATGCAACTAAATACAGAAACGTGTTGAAAATACTCACAACAACCAAATAGAGAATAGCGCTGCAAATACTCACAACAAATTACACAAAGCGCTGCAGATACTCACAACAAATACAGAAATGTGCTGCAGATACTCACAACAACCGAATACAGAAACGTGCTGCAGATACTCACAATGCAACCAAATACAGAAACGTGTTGAAAATACTCACAACCAAATAGAGAATAGAGCTGCAAATACTCACAACAACAAATACAGAAATGCGCTGCAGATACTCACAATGCAACCAAATACAGAAACATGCTGCAGATACTCACAACAACTAAATACGGAAACGCGCTGCAGATACTCACAACAACTAAATACAGAAACACGCTGCAGATACTCACAACAACTAAATACAGAAAGGCGCTGCAGATACTCACAACAACTAAATACGGAAACGCACTGCAGATACTCACAACAACCAAATACAAAAACACGCTGCAGATACTCACAACAACTACATACAGAAACGCGCTGCCGATACTCACAACAACTACATACAGAAATATGCTGCAGATACTCACAATGCAACCAAATATAGAAATGTGCTGCAAGTTCTCATAATGCAAACACACTACAAATCCTCACAACAACCAAATACATAAACATGCTGCAAATAGCACAGACCACAACGGAAGTGTTTCACGGGGACCCCAACAAGTTACGAATCTGGCTGGGATATGCTTATTGTTCAGTGTCTACTCGTCAATAGTGTTGTCAATGACCTGAAAGGTGTTTTTTATCATTTTTGTTGGTCGATAATTTCTTAGTCTTTTGGGTATTATTAGCATAAATAATCTGATGAAATACACCATTAACTGTGAAGAGTTATGTAAGCTGGCTAACTTGCTTTCACAACTTGTTGGGGTATATTTGCATCACATATTGTCAAACTGATGAAGATGTTTTCTTAAATTGCTGGAGTTTTTTGTATTTGCACTTGTTTTGTTTAGTTGTACCAGGTTGACCTTTCTTGGCCACCATACAAAAACAATGCTCTAGCAACAAAATAACAGTGTGGCTGCAGGAAATGTTGAAAACTTTTGGTTTCTCTAACAGCAAACAGCCTCTGGTTTCTCTCTCTATCTGTCTCACTTTTGCTTCGTCTCTCTTTGTGTAGAAGATGAAAGGAAAGGAGGTGTTGGTGGGCGTGCTGTTCCTGGTCTTTCCCTTCATCCCAGCCAGTAATCTGTTCTTCCGCGTGGGATTTGTGGTGGCGGAAAGAGTTCTCTACATGCCCAGGTTTGTGTGTGTGTGTGCAGATGTGCCTGTAAAAATATATTGCGACGGCCTGAGAAAATGTCCTTTTTGAAAACATTCCTTGCTCTTCATATGACTTTTTTTCTAAAGCATTACAAATTTTTCTCTCCCTCGTTCTCCTTCATCCTGCTGTGGGGATCACACACCACTGATAACAGTACATAATCTGTCTTGAGCCCTGCTTCCCATAATGCACCACTGATCTGTTATAAATGTGTGTGTGTGTGTGTGTGTGTGTGTGTGTGTGTGTGTGTGTGTGTGTTTGTATTTATCTAAACTGTCGAGATTAAACAGAAATTTGAACAATGAGGCGAGGCATTTAATAGAGGCTGTTCAAAAATGATCTTATTAGCTCAGAGTAGCGGTGACCTGACAAACGCCCACATACACACACATAAATACAAGTACACACAGCATTACATCCCTGAATACACTTAGTTATGAGTAATGAGCGGTTTGTGCTCAGTGAATTTAATGGCCTGTGTTAGGATCAGATGGGCACTTATCTTGGTGTTTAGGCGGTACATTTCTATGCATGCTGGGTAAATATTAGTAGCACGGTCTTTGTTAGTGCTAACAATCAATCGTAGTCAGACACGTGAGGGCGGCACTGCGGTTCAGTGGCCAAACCATTTCTACACACATGCAGCCACACATACATCAGTGAAAAGCTATGAAAGGAATGTGAGTTGCTCTCAAGCTCTGATTCACTTTAGTTGTGTCTGTGCAGTAATTAAGACATTTTAACTTTAAACTGTTGATTCTGGCCAAAATATATATCCTGTTGTCCTCTCATATTAAAACTGTTAGAACTGTTTAGAACTGTTTTCACTTGTAAACAGTGCTTTATCTGCGTATTTCTCTCCTGATTCAGACAAGACAATATTTCACTGGAGAAAGCAATATTATGAATGGAGTAGTCATATTTTAGCCAGAAGCAACAGTTTGAAGTTAAAAACATCTTATTGATGATTATATATAACAAACAAGCAGCTTTTCACTTCACAAGACATTAACTGATGAACTGGAGTCATGTGAATTTCTTGTGGATTACCATGGTGTTTTTATCAGCTGTTTGGACTCTCATTCTGACGGCACCCATTCACTGCAGAGGATCCTTTAGTGAGCAAGTGATGTAATGCCTTACAGTATTGAGAACTGGGAGGGAACATGGCTTTGGAAATTGTTACATTGCAAAAAATAATAATTCATTTCTTTATAAAATGTTTTTCTTCTTGCAAAATAAATACTCTAAGTATTAAACTTATTTTAATTAGTTTACCTAGCCAAGTATTAAAATTTGTCCTGTATTTGTCCTGAATGTTCATTTTATGCTTGCTTTGAGACTATTATTGTAAAATATGCAAAGCAATCTTACAGACTTATGTAGAAGGAAGAATCTGAACCATATCTAGAGATCAAAATATCATAGAGCATTGCAATACTGCATATTTTAGCAACCAAAAATAACACTTTAGCATTGTGGATGCACGTTTTGCAAAGAAAAGCACACTTACATTTTCTTCAGTAAAACCCTTGTTCAAGTGATGTGTCCTCACAACAGAATTACTAGACAAATTAATTTGAACTGTGAATGTACCACATGTTTCAGAAGTGTGTGTGAGTGTGTGGGAAGCAGTGAAAGTGTGTGTGTGAAGCTGCAGGAGTCCTCATATGTTCTGTTTTTGAGGAGTGGGTGTTGACGGGGAAAGGGAGGTGTCGCTTTCTGTGAAGCAAAGCAGAGAGACAAAGAAAGAAAATGAGAATGGAAGGATATTGAATCCAAATTAAGCCCCAGAAACCCTGAATAAGTAACAACAAAAAAACATGAAACAGATATTCCCAGGGAATATGCTATTGGATATAACTAATTTTTTCCTTCAACATTCTTTTTCAACACTAGTAAGTAATATTCTCTGTCTGGAGGATTCATGTAATTGTGTTTGACTTGAGCTGTTTTTGACCGTGTCAACAGTGATGCTGTTGTCTGAAAATAAACAGTGTGAGATGTGGAATCGGATCAGCCCCTTTCCTGTGGCTAAAGGATTGAAGGGCGTTTTTTCCTTCTCATGATTACCTTCAAATATGCATTCAAGTCAACATATAATTCACAGATGTGTCTGATTTTTGTGTGTTTGTGTTTGCAATTTTAAATGCTTTTGCCTTGATGCTTACCTGGTGGATCATACCAGGGTTACAATAATTAGCACAATATTTAGTGTTTGATAATAATAGTCAATCCACACTGCATAAAATAAATAATATAAAATAAAATAAAATACAATAAAAAAATATATAAAATAAAATAATAAAACTAAACAAAAATCATAATTTATACAATAATTTCTGATATTTATACAATATTTTTTTATCCTGTAATATATTTAGTATTTATGTTTTGTATAATCTGATTCTTAAACTTTTACATTTCTTCTGTTATTTTGAATATTTACTTACTAATTCATTATAATTCATGTAATTGTAATTTTTTTTTTTTATGGTAAAAAATCAGTTCTACCCTTTACCTTTTAGTTTTACTAATTGCATGTTTTGTCATGTCATTGCATGTTTTGTCATTCAGCAGTCATGCTACACTTATGAATGATATTGTAGATACTTTCACATGAGTTGTATGATTTTTAACGTGAGTCATTTTGAAT
Source organism: Onychostoma macrolepis (assembly GCF_012432095.1). Taxonomy (NCBI): domain Eukaryota; kingdom Metazoa; phylum Chordata; class Actinopteri; order Cypriniformes; family Cyprinidae; genus Onychostoma; species Onychostoma macrolepis. Next base: position 28,698,108 of record NC_081158.1, on the reverse strand, counting down.
ACTTAGTCTTACAAAGAAATAATATTTATAAAGGGTATATTATTGCTATTTTCATGAGAGTTAGCTGTCTCCATCTGTCTGAAATAACATTAAATACATGAGAGAACATTAAATGCTGAACTGCATTAGCATCATGGTTTAAAATATGCCATTTTCCACCCACAGTACACTTTACAGTACATTACCTGTAGATTATACACAAAGGTCTGTTCCAAAACTGCTCTAATTCGTCCATCTACGCAGTGTTGCTCACATTACAAAAGATTTTTCCATAACAACACTCTCTTTGTGTTTATCCAGTATGGGTTACTGTGTTCTGGTGGTGCACGGGCTGAACAGACTGTATTCAGTGGTCAGTCGGTGGGGAGCAGCCGCACTAACTGTGTCCATGCTGGTTGTCCTCCTCCTCTTCTCCTGGAAGACTGTCCAACAGAATGAGATCTGGCTCTCCAGAGAAGCCCTGTTCAGGTGTGTGGGAGTGTGAATGTTCATATTCACTTCCTGCTGTGAGATCCAGAATAAACCAGTTTAAATGAACTATAATCACCCTGGTTATTGTAGTAATTTTTAGTGAAAATATGCAATTTATTAAGTTTTGCATGTATTTCTATTTTTTTATATATATATATATATAATTTGTTTGTTTTCATTTAAATTTTAGTTTAAGTTTTTGTAATTTTGCAGTGTTTTGTCATTTGTATTATTATTATTATTTTTTTTTTTTATGTCTATACATTTTATTATTTTTTATTTCACTTTAATTTTAATTAGTACATAATTAGTATATCAAGTTAAACTAATGACAATAAGAAATGTTGCAACAAAAAAGTTTGTAGTTTTAGCTTTAGTAACTTTGATAACCCTGCTTATTTTTTACGTTTTTAATGTAATTTAACATGAAGTTTTGCATTCTTTGGATTTTTATCCTTTCAAATTTGTTATGCTTTTTCTTTCTCTGTGCCATCTGGGTCCTGATCTGTTTTCTTCCTCCTCCGTCAGGTCTGGCATTCAGACTTTACCTCACAATGCTAAAGTTCATTACAACTATGCCAACTTCCTGAAGGACAGGGGACGAAACCAAGAAGCCATTTACCATTATAAAACAGCCCTCAGGTAAGCGTGTTTATGTGAGCATGGAAATAATTTGACACTCAATGGTTTTGTCTGCTGATGGAACCAAAATACACCTTAATACCCCAGTTTCCTTCATACTTTTGGTTAAGAATCAGTGCTTTCATTTGATTATGTAAATCCCTTAATTGCCTCTGTGTTTTTGTATAGACTGTACCCTCGACATGCCAGTGCTCTGAATAATCTGGGCACCCTGACTCACCAGGCAGAGGAGGCTGAAGTATATTACAGGAGAGCGCTGGATATTAACCCTCAACACAACAGAGCTCTCTTTAACCTGGGCAACCTTCTAAAGTAAATACATAAATTCCTTACCTTCTGAAGTAACAAACTGGTGACCTTCTGAAGTAAAAGGTAATATAAAGGTAATTATGACCTTTTATCTCGCAATTCTGACTTTTTTCTCAGCAAATTATGTATGCGGGAGATAAACTCGCAATTCTGACTACTTTTGTCAGAATTGTGAGATATAAACTCAAAATTGTGAGTTATAAAGTCCAATTCTGAGGGAAAAAAGACAATTTTCTTACAATTGCAAGTTTATATCTCACAATTCTGACTTTATAACTCGCAATTGCTTGGTATAAAGTCAGAACTGTGTGATATGAACTCACAATTCTGAGAAAAACATCAGAATCGTGAGACTTGTAATTGTGCGAAAAAAGGTAAGAATTGTGAGATGAAACAAGCTTCCATAAAATACACAAACTGGTAACCTTCTGAAGTAAAGACTAATTGGTAACCTTCTGAATTATGGAAGCCCGTAAAAAAAAAAAAAAAAGGTAATTTTGACTTTTTCTCTCGCAATTCTGACTTTTATTCTGTTATATCTTGCAATTCTGACTTCTTTTGTCAGAATTGTGAGATATAAACTCAAAATTGTGAGATATAAACTCAAAATTGTGAGATATAAAGTCCAATTCTGAGGAAAAAAATACTATTTTCTTACAATTGCAAGTTTACATCTCACAATTCTGACTTTATAACTCGCAATTGCTTATAAAGTCAGAATTGTGAGACGTAAACTTGTAATTGTAAGAAAAAAGGTAAGAATTGTGAGATGAGAACATGCAATTACCTTTTACAAGCTTCCATAAAATACACAAACTTCTGAAATAAATACACAAATTGGTAGCCTTCTGAAGTAACTACACAAATTACCATCTGAAGTAAATACACAAATTACCATCGGCAGTAAATACACATAATTGTAACCTTCTGAGGTAAATACATAAATTGGTAGCCTTCTGAAGTAAACACACAAATTGGTAACCTTTTGAAGTAAACACACAAACGCTATTGCAATATTACTTGTGTCCGAAATCTGAGAATGCTGCTTTTGTGTGCCGTATGCCAAGGTTGGAACGCACCCAGGTACATCCGAATGCTGGAAAGTATAAAAATAGCGTTTGATGTTGTGGTTTACAGAAGTAATTTCATGTTTTTTGTGCTGCTGCCTTCAGTTTCGGACACAGCCACTGTGTCTGTATGTATGAGGAAGAGGATGATGGTGATATTGTTTTGCAGGTCTCAGGGGAAGGAGGAAGAGGCAGAGAGGATGTTGAAGGAATCGATTCGTTTCGGTCCCCATTTTGCTGACGCGTACTCCAGCCTGGCCTCTCTATATGCTGACCAGGTCTTGCTCTCTGTCATTTGTGCCCGTTTTAGTAAATCATACACATACAAAATGATCTTTTTGGTCTGTTTTTTTTTTTGCAATACCTAATAAAGGCCACATTTTATATACTTATTTTTTCCCTCATTTTTGTGTAGGGACATTCAAAAGAAGCAAATGAAATTTATACCAAGGGTATTGAGAATTGCCCTGACAGTTCTGACCTCCATAACAACTACGGCGTGTTCCTGGTGGACACGGGTAAGAAACATCTACAACTCTTTCAATTAGATCAACTAATGGAGAGGCTGAAAACACAGCAAGCCTCACGCGCTTCAGTATGTGTATGTGTAGTAAACGAAACCGCGCGTCTGCGCCATTCATTCAACATGCAAGATTCATATTTAAATAGTATTTTGCTGCTTAATATTCACAGACGCTAGTCCATATCGCATCTTGATTGAAGCGTACTGACCTACTCTTAATTTATCCATCCCAAAATTTGGCAAATTCCATGACATTCCGCTTTATACAGTAAATTCCGTTCTTATGACTGGATTCCGCGATTCCGTTATCATAGGGCCCTGCACATGTGTTATGTTGCATGCTTCATATCAACCACATATTTTACAGCCTACATATTACCTGACTGTCTCCGTTTTAGGTCATGGGGATCGTGCAGCCTCTCATTACCAGGAAGCGGTACGTCTCAAGCCATCTCACTATGTTGCCATGGTGAACCTGGGTCGCCTTCTTCGCTCGTCCAATGACAATAAAGAGGCGGAGCTATGGTACAAAAAGTAAGATGAGATCAAATGAAACCGAATAGTCTAAACTGTGTATCCAGCTTGCACAGCTAAATCACAGGTGGGTGTGTGTCTCACAGGGCCCTGCAAGTGGTTCGTAAAGTGGATATCCTGACCCCTCTTGGGGCTTTATACTACAACACCGGTAGATACGAGGAGGCACTGGAGGTTTACAGAGAGGCGTCCACACTTCAGCCCGACAGCACTGATATCTGGCTTGCCCTGGTGAGATTAGTCACTTTTTTTAGCATAAAAAAAAATATACCACCATTTCCTTTCTCGGGTTATTAGGTTTGATATTGTTTTAAAGGGATAATTGACTCAAAAATGAAATTTACTGTTAAGTTACTCACACTCAGGCCATCCAAGATGTAGGTGACACTTTTTTTCTTGAGTAGAACAGCTTTTTATCTTAAACTGTGGTCTTTGGTGATTCTGAAAATGCAAGTCAGCAGCTGCCCGTTTTTGAGAATTATAAAAAAAGCATATCAAGGAACACAAAATTAATACCTAAGGCTCTTAGCGATATATTGAGGTCTCATGAATGTAACAATCAGTCTGTGAAGAAGCTGAACATTATTTAGAACATCATTAATCCAAAGCCTCAGGCAAATGGTTCAGAATTTTAATACAAAAGAGAATGTTGTTCACTTTTTTTTTTTTTACGGCTGCGAAGAAGACAATAATACAGAACTGGTTTGTGTGCAAAAATATGTTGGATTCATAATAAGGCCAAAACTTGGGACTATTGATGACTGGCAATATTTTTCTTCCAGTGATGATCATATAATGTAACCCTTTTTTTTTTTGCTTATTAATTTTTCTTTTTCTTTCCTGTCCGACTGCAATATGTCTGTTATTCCTTCTTCCTTAATTGCTTGTTCCAATTATGTTATTTTGTTTATATTTTAAATACAATAAAAAATTGATCATTTAAAAAAAAAAAAGAAAATATGCAGCTTCTGACTTTCTTTTTATAAATCACCAAGGACCACGATTTCAGCCAAAAAAATCTTCTTTACTGTTCTACTGACAAAAAAAAAACTACATGGCCTGAGGGTGAGTAAATCAACAGCAATTTTACATTTTTGGGTGAACTATCCCCTTAATTGTCAGCATTGGCATTGGTCTTTGAAAACGTGTTGCTTGGAGTGTTTCAAAGCGCAGAATGTCAGCTTAATTGAGTCTCCACAGACCCTTCACTGTGATTCACATCACCGCCTTACGAAACAGAGGCCAGGACCTCTCAGGTTCCTTTCTGGTTGCTCTTTCATTCCCTCTTTCCTTTTTTTTAACTCGTTTTGTCTCTTCCCATCTCGTTGTCTCCACAGGCGCAGGTTTTAGCCATGGCAGGTCGCTCTGCAGAGGCAGAGAAAATGACCCTGGGCATCATTTCAAAGACCAGCAACTGCATTGAATGTTACCGCTTGTTGTCTGCCATCTACAGCAAACAAGGCAACCACACTGAGGTGCGTGTATATGTCTTTGTGTGCTTCAATTCATGCGCACTCTCTTTTATTACACCATACTAAAACGGAAAACACAAACACAAGGTTTTTTCATCTCATTTGTTGCTGTGAATCAATTCATCCCGAATCTTAATTTTACCCAGGTCCAATTTCGCCACTGCATTTGTCAGTTCAAAGAACATTTTATTGAATCTCAGTGAGGCGTCTTAGACTTTTTATTACTCATGCCTTTACTCATTACTTTATTACTCAGTTTATCGGTTCTCTGACTCGAAGAGAAATCTCTATGCCTCCTGAGAGACAAAGAAACTCAGGAAAAAGAAGTTCAGATTAATGAGTGTGTGTGTGTGTGTGTTTCAGGCGTTGGATGCATTGAAGACAGCACTGCAGCAGGAGCCGTCAGACTCTGCGGTGAGGGCAGAGCTGCACTTCTCAATGGGCAACCAGCTCAGAGAGATGAACGAGCTTGATCGAGCCTTCCAGGTAACTTCACCTGCAGCTGTCAGTGTGAGCGAAGAGCTCTTCTAATATTCCCTTTCTTCACATTCTTGTTTACTACATCTTAGCTTGCCTATAGACAGTTCACAGACTGATTGATGCATATCGCACACAAAAATTGCAAGAGCTTTACCCAAATGGAAGGCTCTAATTTGATTGTCTGGATTTATACAAAATCCAAGAGTAAAGATATACAGGTTTTCATCAGTCCTCTGAGAAGCATAAGATTTGAGGCTTATTTTTTTTGTTTTTCCGAATCGATTGATTTACTTTTTAACTTCTATGAAAAGCATAGTATTTTTCAGAAAGAAATATTCCCATAAAGAAAATAAAGCCTTAATTTAGGACTGTAAATAATATTTTAATGACAATATATTTTCAATAGCTTGTATAAAAAAAAAAAATCCTATAAATGTAATGTGAAGGAAGAAAATAATGAAACATGATTTAAATATACCAATATGAATAATAAATTATAATATAATAATTATATTTTAATTATTTAAATAAAAGTGAATATTCAATATTTAAAAATTATGTAATATATCAAAATGAATATCTAAAGCACAATTGTAAAAATTGTATTGTGTGTGTATATACAATAATTTGACTCCTTTTAGTGAAATTGTATCCTCAATCATGTGTGTGTATTTTCTTTTTAAAGCAAAAAATGTATTGGACTGCATTTTCAATACATTTAAAATAATTTGATTTTGAGAAATGCAGTTCATACAGAAAACACTGTTAGATTATTTATTGCATGATGAGCATGCTTTCCTTTCTTGGATTAAAATTAATTTACATATTTTTGTGTGCTCAAAGACAAATCTTAGATATTTGTTATGTATTGATTATCTTTAACTAGATTTTTTTTTTTTTTTTTTTTTTTACTGAATTAAACATTTTGAATTGAATATTTGGCTACAGTGGAATTGTTCCTTTGAATGAAAATGTACCTTTGAAGCCTTTTCAGAGCAAATACGTACTTGTCAAGTATCAATGAATGTATATCAATTTGGTTTCAGGTTTTATATCCATTAAAATAAACACAAAAGGCTAATTGGTTGTTTGACATGTCAGTCAGGCCCCTTCCTGTTTAAATATCAATAGAGAATAAGCTGGAATATGGATCAGTTTGGCTGATAGTCATGAGACTAATTGTTGGATAATTGAGGTCTCTGCTGCTTGCTGCTCCTCTCACCTTCACACTGTTCCTTGCCGGTGCCCTGATACTGTCAAAGGAACATCACCCACCTCATTTCTTGTCCAAAAATAAACAGTCCAGACTTCATCTCGCGCTGGAAGCTTTGTCTTTGAGGACTGTTTCTTCAGCAGGAATACTGGTTAATACGAGACTGTTTTGGTTGCATTCTTCAATCCTGGAATGAGGATTGATTCCAGGTCTCCCACTAATATCTGGCCTGTGGTTCTACTTTTATTTAGACCACAAAAGGACAGACGAGAACAGGCTGGTCTCAGGTTTACATAATTCTGCTATCCAGTTCAAAGCTCTGTTATAAAGCCCTGAACAAAAAGGCTTTTTGCGGTATTTCAACACTGCATCTGCGGTAGAGCCAGACTGTTAAATGCGCCTCCAGTGCTTTTTTTTAATATTGAATGGATCGTGTTTCTTACACAGGCCAAAACTGTTGTAAAAGGTTGAATCTCGCTGGTGGTTTACTGCTGTTGAAATAATAATTGGCTACATATCCTGTATATAAAATGTCATGTCTTGATCTAATGTTTTTAGAGCTACAAGCTTGCTGTTGAGCTCAAACCTGACCAATCACAAGCCTGGATGAATATGGGTGGCATTCAGCATATCAAGGTATGAGGGCTGAATTTTGAGGTGTGATAAAAAAACTTTATTTTGCATAAATAAAGAAATAGTTTGCATTCAGCAATTGAAGCCTTTGGTTAGGACCATAAATAACTGTGATATTTTTTTTTAAGATAATATATTCTCAGTAGCTTGTAAACAAATTCCTATTACTATAATGTGAAGGAAAACACAACGATGCATTATTAAAAAAAAAAAAAAAAATATATATATATATATATATATATATAGGACCGTAAATAATTGTGACATTTATTTTTGTGATAATGTGTTCTCAGTAGCTTGTAAGACATAATGATATGTAATGATATACATAAATATAATAATGTATTTTTATATATATATATATATATATATATATATATATATATATATATATATATATATATATATATATATATATATATATATATATATATATATATAAAAATAAATTGAATCACTACTCTCTCAGATACATCAGATACATAATCTTGAATTAAAAATTTCATAAAATAATTTGTATCTTAATTATAATTGAGCATACATTTATATTTTATTTAAATGCATAAATTATAAATTATTTCACACATTTATAATTTAAAGCATAAAAATAATGCTAAAATATTAATAATTTAGTCACATTTTGTTAAAAAAATCAAAATGATTCTAAATTTACAAAAGAAAATCGTCTTTTATTACTGCGTTACAAAAATAATGAGAGATTTTTAATATTGAGAATTTGGAGGGAATATGCATAATTGTTTATAAATTACGGTGATTTCAATTTTGACACTTCCTATTAGTTGGTTAATGCATTAACTAACATGAAGTAACAATGAGCAAAACATTTGTAATCTTTCCTAATACTTTCCTAATCATTGTTAGCGCAGGTCCATTAAATAATATGAACAACTTTTGATTTTACTAGTGTAATAGTAAATGTTGTAATTATCATTAACTAAGACTAATGAATTCTTTAGAAGTATATTCATGGTAACTTGGGTTAACAAATGGAATCCTTATTGTAAAGTATGATCAAAACTCTCACTATGCATATATAAATTCTTATTTATTCCTTTTGATTAGATGAAATGTAACCTGGACATTTCCTCACGCCATTGTAACCTGAACTGTTGTGCACTATTCCATTTTTTTTTTTTTTTAAGGGAGACTATGCAGCAGCACGAATGTACTACCAAAGAGCTCTTCTCCTCTCACCCGGCTCCAAACTGCTGAAGGAAAACCTAGCCAAGTTGGACAGGCTAGAGAAAAAACTCCAAGGGGCCTAGAGAAAAACGTGACCTGAACTATCAGCCAAATGATGAAGGACAAGCGACCGATGGACAGAAGGGTGAAGAGAGGGGGCGAACTAAGACATGCAAACTACGGTTTGGACTCAGGAGATGATTAATGACCGCTTCCTTCCCCTCCAGAGTTTACAGAGAGCCTCTCGGATTGAACTAATCCAAAAGACAGAATTTTTTAGCCTCTACATCCAGGGCTGGACCACTCAGATACCATTGACCTCAACACATCACTGCAGTATCTCACAGCAACATATTTCTCATCATTTTTTCCCCACATGTCGTCCTAAGGACTCAGACCAGCACAAATTGAGCATTTGTTGGTCTTGTTTGAATCGGAGCAGAGGCACCATCTCTTGAGAGGGATTTTTTTTTTTCGGGGCCGTTCCGCTTCACTGATTGCAAAACCTCAGAAAGCATTTCAGACAAATGCTGCGAGTTATCAAATATGACTAGCTGTCTACTGTGTTCCATGAACACGGCTGATCAGTTGTGGGTGGTCTGCTTGTATTTGTAGTTTTTTTCCACATAATGATTTTTAAATGAAGGAAAAAAGGACAGTCGTTCATCATGTGCTTTAATTTGATCTTTTATCTTGTACATGCATCAATATTGTGGAATGTATCTTGGACTAAAGGCATATTGACCTGTGCAGTGAATTACATATCATTTTTATCCTCATAAGCTATAATACTGAAGTCTCTTTAAATTGGAATTACGAATATCATACCTAATGACGTATTCTTGAACTAGGTCATTAAGTGGATTTTAGTCATTTTCGGTGGCCGGAATTTTTGTCATGCAGTACTCTTGATTACCCCGTAATCTTTGCACTTACATTTCGTTGCCATAGGAACTGTTATCAAGAACATTTCTTGAATTCGGCAGAAGCAGCAGCTGTGCTAAAAATGTCATAGCAGAAACCAATGTGAAGTAATGTATGATTATTTAATAAATATTATCCAATACCAGTGAATGTGTTGTTGTGTTTGGAGATGTTAATATTGCTCTGTCTGGGCAATTATGTATGCAATCAATTTTTGTCAAAATAGCTGGCTAGGTGTTAATGTACTCATACACAGAAATGCATTGTTCTGTAATTTGGCATACATCCCACTGTTTTAAAATCATTAAAATACACACAGATCTGATATACAAACGGATTTAGTAACACAGTCAATATTAATATTATTCACATTTGATTTCATCTAACCTAATAATATTTTTAATCTCAGACATTGGTGCATGGGAGAATCCTGAATGATCTTGAACAAGACAAACAGCTTTTGCATATTTAAACATGTTACAAGTGTAAATATTGCTTTTAATAGTGCTCTGAAACCCCATGTTTATTGAGAATACACACAAAAAAAGTGAGAATGTAAAAAAGACAAGTCTGGAAATTTAATGTTTCATCATATATACATACACACACACATATACAGTATATGAAAAGATACAACTGAACCTTCTTCAGTTGTGGTCACTGACTATAGTGACTTGTTTTAAATTGCATGAATGATACAGTGAGCATATGGTAGGCTGGACTCACTTTCAATTTCAACAGTACATTATAAATATAATATCAACAGATTTTTACAATGATGTAAAATCTGTCGTGCAAAACATGAAAGTAATTAACGATTTCAATCCCCAGTAGTTCTGTTCTAGTGTAGGTTTGGGCGTTTCAGAGCTTGAATCTTTGCTGACATCTAGTGGCGAAACTCTGAACTGCTCCACTCTGTTAATTAAACGCTAATTGTGCCAGGTGTTGAGGGACTGTATTTGCTTTTCGTGTCGTTGTTGTTGTCTTTGTACTATTACGCTTCTCCTTGCATTTTTAATAACACATTTGTGAGCATGTGTAAAAAGTATTTATTTATTTTAATACTCTCTCTTAATTGGACCAAAGCTGACCCTGGTGAGACTCAGTTTCACAAGCTGGTCGTTATGATGAAATCATGTTACCCAAAATGTGAATACCTTGGTTTGCTCGTATATATAACGTAATATTTCTTTTAAGATGCTGAAGAGAATCCTAATGTGAACGCTTCAGCTGAGACAAACTGCATCTTTGGCAATGGATGTTATGGTAAGGCTGAGTTCATAATGCGTTGCGTTCTTCATCTGCTGGCTTGCAAATATGATTCCTCGCACTGTTTTCCAGCCCAGGCTGGCGTACGTGCGTTTATCCCAGAGAAGGATGAGGAAGAGGAGAGCCGGATTATAGGTGGGCAGGAGGCATGGGCACATTCATGGCCATGGCAGGTTTCCCTGCAGTACTCCGATATGCCAGCCTGCGGGGGTGCCATCATCGACCTGCGGTGGGTTATTACCGCCAGCCACTGCTTCAAACGGTAAGCCCGCCAGCAGTGGACTATAAAACCTCTGTGACCCTGGGTCACAAAACCAGTCTGAAAGCTGAATAAATAAGCTTTCCATTGATGTGTGGTTTGTTAGGATAGGACAATATTTGGATGAGCTGCAACTATTTGAAAATCTGGAACCTGAGGGTGCAAAAAAATCTAAATATTTAAATCTGGCCTTTAAATTTGTCCAAATGAAATACATATTACTAATCATAAGTTAAGTTTTGATATATTTACGGTAGAAAATTTACAAAATATCTTCATGGAACATGATCTTTACTTAATATCAAAAAGAATTTTGGCATAAAAGAAAAATCAATCATTTTGATCTATGTAATGTATTGTTGGCTATTGCTACAAATATACCCGTGCTACTTAAGATGGTTTTGTGGGTCCAGAGTCAAACATGTGCCTTAAAACCAAAATTCATGTTTGTGAACAGTTATAAAAAGGCGTCACTGTGGAACGCTGTGGTTGGAATGCACGATTTGGAGAATATGAATGAATCCTTCCATCAAGTAAGTGTCTGTGTGCATTTATCTCTCACTCCCCTTTTATGTGGATCTTTTAAGTTATCTTGTTTTAATTTGTGTAACTCTCTTGTGTATTTTGTTTAAAGACTGTAGAGGTGGAAAAAATCATCTCCCATAAGGACTACAACCAAAAGACAAACGAGAATGATATTGCCTTGGTGAAACTGCAGAATCCCCTGCTGTTTAATGAGAACGTGAGGCCTGTTGCCATCTTAAACAGTGATTTGCCCCCTCAGGAAACCTGTACTGTCACCGGCTGGGGTGCCATCAGAGAGAGTAAGGCCCTAAATAGCAGGAATATATTAACCTTGTTCTGTATAACCTGTGTAAAAGGGCTTCATTAGTAATGGTTGTGTGTGATCAGATGAATTTGTCTCTTTATAGATGGGCCTCGTGCCTCCAGACTTCAAGAAGTCAATGTAACTCTTTTTGAGCCACAAACATGTAACCAACATTACAGAGGGAAAATGCTTAAGAATATGATGTGTGCCGGAGCGGAGGCTGGAGGAAGGGATGCATGTCAGGTAAACATTTGCCTTTTATTTATTTATTTATTTTCTACCAGAAGAGGTACTCTGTCTGTCTATATACATGTTTTTAATTTCTGAAGTTAAAAATCAAGATGTGATATCTTGTTTTCTACATCAAAGGAAAAAGTCTCATTAAAAGAATAAAGTTAAGTAATTTAATTATTTTTCTTAGAAAAATATGTATAGGATATATTAATAAAATAGAATAACCAAACTAATATTAATAATTGTCTTGATAAATGATTAATATTATTAAATGATTAATATTAATAATGCTGTTGATAATGCTATTAATATTAATAATGATGATAATAATTATAATATTCACCAATTTTAGTAGTAATTTTATTATTAGTTATTGTTTGATTTAAAATTATTATTATTATATAAAAATATTAAAATATTAAAAAAATATATATATATATATATATATATATATATATATATATATATATATATATATATATATATATTTGTCTGCCAAATTAATGCCATTGGATGTGACTGAAAAATATCATAGAGAGCATTTAATATCAATTATTATTAAATTAAGAAATATTAGTAAATTGTATTATATTAGTGTATACACAAAATATGCTATTAATTATTATTAGTAATTAATTATAAAAATATTATTAATAATATTACATATTAATTTAATTACATACATAATAATATTAAAATATTAGAATTATTTTGTATTATCAGTAACTAGTAAGTACTGTAATGATTTTTTTGTAAAATTATTTTTATAATATAAAAATATGATTTTACAATAGGTTTTTTTTCCCATTTCCTTTGTGAACACTCTTACATGTCATTGACCCACTGACCCCTCTGGATCAGGGCGACTCTGGTGGTCCCCTCTCATGTTTCACAGGTGAGAGGTACAAGCTTGCTGGAGTGGTCAGCTGGGGGGTCGGATGTGGTCGGGCCCAAAGACCAGGGGTCTACACCACACTATACCACTACAAACAATGGATAGAGTCTTCAATACATGGTATGAACTTCCAGATTTCAGTGATGTATCAGTGGCTGCTCTAAAACTGCTTTATTTTTTGCTTGTGTCATATAGGTGAACTCGTTTCTGAAAGCCCTGGAACTGATTCAACTGGTAAGACTCTCATCATGTACCTTTCCGATTGCTTTAGTCGCCATTCATCTCCATTTCCATGTTGTGGCTTCAGCGCAGTGTGGTCAGGCCAAGATAGATCCCTGCCAGCTGCCCGCTGGCTTGGCGCAGGTGGTGTCCTCTGAGAACGGCACATTCAAGGTGGAGAACGTGAGCGAGGCCTGTCCTAACTCCTGGCCATGGCACGTCAGCCTCCAGAGCCATGATACGCATTACTGTAGCGGCGTCCTCATTCATCCGCGCTGGGTTCTGGCACCGCGCCACTGCCTCGCCAAGTAAGCCAGAGGAGTCTGATCATCTATTGTTCCTCAGTGATGTTCTGACATTTCATCCCACAGGGCTGGAGATGCTGTGGTCTTGGGAGCTCATGATCAGAACTTCATGTCGGGTCAGACTGCAGCTGTGGAAAGCGTGCAGAGTTTGGCTTATGACCGCAGCTTCCACCGGTCTCCGATCTCTCCATGATCCGCTTATCCATCCCAGCTCGAATTGGTATAAAATCACATGACCTTATCTCTGTTTTTCATGAGATCCTTATCAACAATTAGAGTTGTACAGCTTAACGTGCTTCATCCAGGGCCGATGATATTTCCGGTGTGCATAACGGATAAAGATGATGAAATGGTTAATGAAGACACCTCGTCTTGTGTGACAACTGGTTGGGGACCAAGAAAAGCTACCTGTGAGTTAACAGGGTTCAGCATTAAAACCAAAACCCAAGTTACTTTTATTTTCCATCCATCCATTCTCCAAACCGTTTGTCCTATGTAGGTCAGATATCAATTTAATTTAATTTAATAAATATATATGCATGTATATTAGTAATAGGAGGAGGAGTTTTATAAATATATATAATATTTATTTATTAGTATTTTTGTGTATTTTATTTTTATATACATACACACACACACACACACACACACAACTATATATATTTGTTTATTTAACTTAGCTTATCTTATTTAACTTAGCTGAGCTTATCTCATATTTTTGTTGCGAAAACAGGGAATCACTTGGGATGGATGATTATTTTATAACATTTTATTATTTTTAATTTGATTGATTGGAGAAGCATGCATTGCAAAGTCATGCACAAGAAGACCAAAAACACATTTCAAGAATAAGAACGAAGTGAATCTTGACTTGACTTCTGAAAATATGGAAATAATAAATAGAAACACCACAAAACACATGTGAAACGTTTGTTGTTCATTGCTGTTTTGTACTTGCTCCATCCTCAATTACATAGGCCTACTAACTGTTATTTAACATTTTCTGGTAGTAGTTATGTTTTATTTTCTCATATTAGTGGATCTGCACCCTGATATCTTACATATGGCCAGAGTTAAGCCTCTTTCTGAGAAAGCCTGTGAGACGGGCTGGGGTGACGCTTTCAGCATGAAGTCCCTCCTGTGTACGGATGCAGCAGCCTCCACCTCCTGCTTGGTACAGTCTTACCGTAGTTTCAACAATCACTATTCACATGCACATGTCCTGGTCACTTAAAACCTTTATTTTGTATAGGGGGACTCTGGCGCACCCCTTATGTGTGAAAAAAATGGGGTCTACTACCTTGTAGGGCTAACAACATGGTGTGGCAAGAAATGTGAACCTCAGAAACCGGCTGTGTTCACTCGAGTGTCGGCCTATCACTCATGGATACAAACTTGTATCAAAAATGCCTAATATCTATAATAAAGCTATATTAAAATATTCATTAAACTCTGTGTGTGGCTTGTTGTCAAGTTGTTTGCAAAGCAATACTTTATTTAATCACGTTTTATCTGTTAGCAAAAAAGTGACCCATTTAGTTTTATATAGGCTAAAAGTTATTTTTAGTTTTCATAACTTGTTTGGAAAAACTAACAGTTCTTATTTGACGCTTGGATAGTTGTTCTGCTTTCGAAGTGCCATTGTAACGTTCACCCATTTGCCACAAATTCAAACCAGTGAACAAATCATTTTTTTAAATCTAATCTTTCAAATGAATTGATTTAACCGGTTCATAAAATGATTCATTTCCGAATAGCCTCTGGAGTCTCACTCTCTTTTTGGTTTTCTGAACTCGCGTGCAAAACAGCCACTGTAAATTAATTTTAGTATGCTGCAATGTAAATGCAAATGATATTTAGGTTTTAAATGGCTCTTTTGGAACGTTTTGGATTTGAGGAATTTTGTTGAAATTCCAGGGACCACGTGATGGCGTGATTACGTCAGGACGTAAAAGAACCGAACGAGCTGTTCAAAAGAACCGATTCGCGGAAGTGAGTCGGACTTCCCATCATCACTAATTCAAACTCCACCCCTCCGATTCCTCTTCATTTTTCCAATGAGCATCAGCGTTCGAGTCACCCGAAACAAAGTGACACCTCATCCCTCCAGCGAGCCGCCAAGATGGGGGAAGTAAAAACGCCCAGACAATGGTTCTTGTGGGGCATTGCACTTGTTTACGTGTGTGCTTTTGCATCCATCTACGTTCAAATACCAGGTAGGGAAGTTTCTCTGTATTTTTTGTTTTGTAGATGGATGTTTGGCGGCTATGGTGGATTTTGGGTGCGGCACTAATGAACGGTTGCGCTTACACTTGAACTTAAACTGTGCTGTGGAATGTCGGCGAAAACAAAACAATCCCTTTGGTTCATTCATTCATTCATTAGCGCTAATCGCTCGTTGTCCTGCAAAATCGTGTCACGGGGATCAAACTTTTGAAGGACCTCGTGCACAAACCGCATTTCCATTCGTGCCATATTTGCGCAGTGGGTTTAATGTTTAAATGAGAGTTCTTAGATGAGTAGACATAATACCCGTGTGAATAAAGCGGCAGTGCTTCAGTTCCTCCACATGTGCTGATATTTGGGAGCCCCGCCAGTTAGTGCTGAGTGCGCACTGTAGTGACCCGTCATCACTCAGGGGCATGTGAGCTTTTGTCCCTGAAATGCTCCATGCATGAGCCATGTGTGTGGAGTTCATGAAGCCTTTTTTCAAATTGCAGCATGTACCAACACCTTTCAGCGCGTCAATAAGCTCCACTCAGCCCGTGTACAAAGAAACACCTCATCCAGTTTAATAAGCTCTCACCTTATTACTCATACATTTGCAATGTGTTACCAAGTGCAGGGTTATACACTCTTTCTCTCTATAAATACGCGTGTACGTGCATACACAGTGTAGACAGGGTGGGTTTATTTCTGTATTGGCACATACCTAAGTTTTTAACTGTTAAAAAAAAAAAAAAGTTATTTAACATTTGTACCAGAATAGGCCAAGAAAAAGGCAATAATGAAAACACATTGACCTTTTGTGACAACATTCCCCAATAGGTTTTTTTTGTGTGTGTGGAAAATTACACATGCAATGGGTAAAAGGCATAAATAGGTAATGTGCAAAAATAGCAAACCATTGTTTCATGCAATAAATTGATACATACAATCTTCAGAGTAAGGCTAAGTGTCTGTTCATCACAAAAAGCTGAGTACTGCCAAATCTAGCCACCAGCGAAATGTTGCTCACAGATAAAGGAAATCATGTGCACTGAATAATAGCTCTCTTCCCGTTTGATATTCTGAGTTGGGTTATTTGCCGCCCAACTGTGCATGTTCAGCACTCAACAAAAGGGGCATTTTCTGAATTTCAGTTCCTGCGAATATATTTCCCCAGTCAGAGCTAAACTCCAGGTCTTTCAGATATTGTGCATGGAGTCTTTTCCTCCCGTGGGAAACGATCCTCTAAGGCAGTGTGCCTGGAGGAGCCGCTTGTGGCAGAACTGGGTCTAATGCCAAAATGGAGTAATTCAAAGAGCAAGCGTGAGTCATACGTTGGCGCTTCCACAATACCCGGCCTGTTCTCTAAGTAAAACCAGCCTGCTATACGCTCACTCTTGCTGTGGCTTGCATGCCAAAAATGTGGACATGCAACTTTGCAACTTCTGCCAACCGTCATCCACCTTAAGAATGACTTCAGTCACATTAAAAATGTATTCAGTTTGTCAATGTTCTGTAACGATGAAGTAGTATTTCCTGATCTCTCTGTGCTGTACGTCAGACTGTTGTTCACTAACTGTTAGAGAGTAGCCTAAAGCAGTATTTTATAGTGAGTGCACCTGTTGGCATCTAATGGTATTAGGACATGTGGGGTGTCTGTCTTGTTTTGAGGCATTAAAAAGCCACAGGATGGGTTTGTTTTGCTCATCGTCATGGCAGTGTGTGTCTGTGGTTTTCTGTTGAATGAATGTTTACATGATGCTTGATGCTTTGTGCTTTTTTTTTTTTTTTTTTTTAAATCACTGAGCAAACACAACTTATTATTGTGTGCAGACCTCGAGGGCAGTCTGTCAGCACCGGCCGCATGGCGCAGTGTTTCTAATCAGCACATTTGTCTGATGAAATCGGTTATGATACGTTTATTTTTTTGTTTCTTTCTCTTTCTCCTTATTGCCAACTTTTTAATGCCTCACTCATCAATACAGCTTTAGTCAATATTTAATGACATTCAAAACTTGTTTTAATGTGTGTAGAAGTAAAATGGGTTGCAGATATTTATTCATTTGAATGGATTGACTGATTGATTATACAGGAATATAGTTACATTTAAAAACATCCATCTGTCTATCCCTCCATCCGTCAATCGATTTTAGGGTTGTGGAGATACTAGTTTGCCCTAATAATAATAATAATAATTATTATTATTATTATAATTATTATTATTGTTTACATAAATATAGTTGCTATAATAAAAATGGTTAGCTAAATATTATTTATTTTTAATTTTTTACGTATAGTAAAAATTATTTTTATTTTATTATTTATGATGTAAGTATAGTTGTTATTAGTTTGCTAAATACTATTTTTATTTTTATGTATTATACAAGTAAAAAAAGTTTATATATTTGTATGTATTTACTTGTTTTATTGTTTATATGTGTGTGTGTGTGTGTGTGTGTACGTGCTCAAAATTCATATCCTTGGCAAATATGATCAAAGGCGGCTGTGAAAATAATTCTGCATTTGTTTATCCATTTGATCTTTCATTCAAAAATGTAAATAAAATCTAACCTTCTAATTTAAGCCAAAAAAAAAGTGTGGGGAAATCACATTATGAAATCAATATTTTTCTGTAGTACACAATGGCCACAATTATTGGTACCCCTAAAAAAATTCTTATGATTGAAATATCTCTGAAGTATATTCCCATTCATATTTGCATTTATCACACCAGGGTGACTAGGAACATGAAATTATCCAGCCATGGCTTTCTGTTTCACAGGAATATAAATGAGGGGAAACAAAGGCCAAATTTCCTTAATCATCCATCACAATGAGAAAAACCAAAGAATGTATTTCTGTTGTGCAGCAAAAGATTGTTTCACAAATTAGAAAGTGGCTGTAAGAAAAGAGCTAAAACATTAAAAATTCACATTACCACCATCAGAGCAATAATTAAAAATTTCCGATCAACAGAAAATGTTACAAATCTGCCTGGAAGAGGACGTGAGTCTATTTTGTCTTAAAGCAAGGTAAGAAGGAGAGTTTGAGTGGCTAAAGACTCTCCAAGGCCCACAGCTGAAGAATTGCAGAAAATAGTTGAGTCTCGGGGTCAGAAAACCTAAAAAAAAAAAAAAAGTGATCAAACAGCGCCTGCATCACCACATGTTATTTGGGATGGTTTCAAGAAAATTCTAGAAAAGAAAACACTTTCATCCAAAAACAAACGCCAGCATATTCATTTGCTAGACACTACTGGAACTTCAAACGGGACTGGGATCTATGATCAGATGAAACTAAAAAAAAAAGAGCTTTTTAACAGCAAATACTCAAGATGGGTTTGGTGCACACAGGGATAAAAAAGTATCCCATGTGTACAATGAAATATACTGCCGTATCTTTAATGTTGTGGGCCTATTTTTCTGCCAGAGATCCTGGATATCTTGTTGGCATCAAGGATTCTATCAAATACCAACAGATAAAAAATTTAAAACTGACTGCCCATGCTAGAAATCTTACAATGGGCTGTGGTTGGATCCTCCAACAGGACAATGATCCACAAACAAACATCAAAACAAACATGGGCCGCTGAGAACAAAACCAAGCTTCTGCCATAGCCGTCCCAGTCTTCTGACCTGAACCCTGTAGAAAATGAGAAGTACTAACATGGAGCTGTGAATCTGGAGTGATTCTATACGAAGGAATGGTCTCTGATCTCTTGTCAGATGTTCTCCAAACTTAACAAGAATTATAGGTGAAGACTCAGAGCTGATATCTTGGAAAAAGGAGGTTGCAAAAAGTAATGAATAAAAGGGTATGATTAATGGTGACCAACGTGTATTAGAGAAAAATATTTATTTCATAATGAGATTTTTCTCCCATTTTAAATGCTTATTCGCCAATGAAAGACTACATTTTTGTAAATTTTTTAAATAAAAGATCAAAAGGATTAATAATACAGATGTATTTTCACAGGCACCTTTGATCATATTTACCAAGGGTATGAATAATTTTGAGCACAAGTGTATGTATGTGTAATTTATAGTTTACATATTTGCATATGTACATGAGTGTAGTTATAATAAATTATTATATTCACTAGTATAGTCATGATAAAAATTATTACATATAAATATTTTTTTTAAACACAGTTTCTACACTTTTGTAGCTATAGGTAGGCATCTACAAATCTCATTCAGAATCAATTAAATAACACTACAGTATTCATCAAGTAAAAAGTAATGTTTTCAGTAACTTTTTATGACCAATCATGAATCAGACCACATTGGTTGTGCTGTGTTTGTCTTTTTATTGAAATAGAAAGTTGTTTCAAGGCCATATCAAAATGTGATGATAAATAATATGTAACCAATGCAAGAACACAATTGTCAAATAACAACAATGTTTTCAGAATAAACCAGGTCAAGATCACAGATCAACAATGTGCACCATTTTATCATGCAAAATGACACTGAGAATGATCAGAACTGACTAAGCCTTTACTTTTCGTGTGTCTCTTTGGACAGGTTTGTATGGAGACGAGGGTATTCTCCCTGTGCGCCTGCAGATGCCAAAAGTGCAGCGGCCCCTGCTGGAGCAGGAGTCCCTTCTGGGTCTGGGGCCGTCTCTGGGTCTGGCGCCCCAGCAGGTCCTGGAGCTCACGTGCCTGGTTGGAATGGCGCTGGCCCTGTGCGCCGTGCTGCTGGAGCCCCTGAGAGACAGTCTGATCTACTTCTGCCTGCGGTTCCTCTACCTCTCACTCTATAATGTCAGTATGATGTCCTATTGTCAAAGGCTTATGGCATTGTAGCGTCTGTGGAAACATAATTGAGTGATTACAGTATGTGTTTTGTTTTATAGGTCGGTGGAGACTTCCTCCACTCTGAATGGTGAGTTCCACAATTTGTCATGTATGACTTGCATTTTGACCTGCTGTGTCACATTCGGTATAACCGACAGCCATAACCTCTTGTTTATTTCTCCATCATTGTCGAGGCTGTAATTGGGGCATTTGCAAGTCAAATTATCTGCAGCAGAAAGTTAATGTGAATGTTTATGAGAGGGGAAAACTGGCCACAAACCTCATTGCAGGTTATTTGCCTGCACATTAAATTTGATGTGATTACAGTCCAATAAATGACTAATCGGTTAGTGGACTGTGCTTTCGCTTTCCTAACAGAATTGATGATTAAATGGCCAAAAAGCTTACTTATATTTGAAGAACCCCAGCCATATGTAAGAAAAGGCCAGTAAGCAACCATCTAAAACTGCATAGCAAAGGGCTAAAATCAATTTAATTGTGGTTTTAAACTGCTTTTTATTGTCAGATCATGACAAAGAAAAAAACATTTTTGAATTCTTTACACTTTTCCAGTCATTTTTCCTTAAAATAAGTATCTTAATAGAAAAAGTAATTTCTTAGTTTCTGCATGCTTCAAATGAGTAACGCGGTTTCGTTCCGCTTTTGGCGCATAAACATTATATCGAACTGTTGTTATAATCTTATCAAGGTAAATTGTAGTTTGTGATTGGTTTCAATGCTGTCATAGGGACGTGCTGCTGTTGGAGGCCGGGCTTCTGGCTGTTCTTGTAGCTCCGCTGGGTTTGCTGCGCCGTCACTCCTCTTACCGTTATCATGACCCTGTGAGCTTCTGGTTGACCCGCTGGCTTTTCTTCCGGCTGACCTTCTGCACAGGTGTGAGTAAGCTGGCCAGCGGCGACCCTGCGTGGTATAACCTGTCAGGTAAAATGAATCATTTTTAACATTGAGATTTGTGCTTGTAATGCCGCCCAGTCTTCTTCATGAGGAAATCTTATATAGCACTTTGCTGGAAATTCACTCCCCAAATGATTTATAGATCGTATAAAACATCCATTAGTATAAGGTTTTGCTAATCTAGGGACTTGTTTAATGTTTATTAGAATTAATATTTCTTTGAATTTGCATGAAGTAATGGTGAAAATAGCCAAGAACTGTGATGCAGACAGCACATTTATGTGGGAAAAACTGACTCATCTGTAGATTACAGTGTTTTGAAAACTCTTTTGCAGCACTGAGTCATCATTTGGAGAACCAGATGAACCCCACTCCTTTGGCCTGGTACGTCCATCAGCTTCCTGATTGGCTGCTGAGATTCGGAGCAGTGGTTGTGCTGCAGAGCGAGATCATCGTTCCTCTTGTGACGTTCTTTGCTCCCATTCGCCGTTTGAAACTGTTTGGCTTTTATGTTCAGGTTTGTTAAGAGTGTGTGTGTGTGTGTGTGTGTGTGTGTGTGTGTGTGGGCATGCTTGCATGAAATGTTATACATATCCCTCCTGTTGAAAATATGAAGAGTGGATCTAAATTTATTTATCTTTATTTTTTTTACTGGCTCCACTACAATTTTATGTTAAAATATTAATAAAGAACTGTATTTCCACCTCTAAAAGGACCTTTTAAACAACTTGACATCTCAAATGGCATGCATATTTAAATGTAATTGTGTATTATGAAAGATTTTAAATAGTAGTTGTTGTAATGTTGTTGTTTTTTTTTTTTTTGTAATATTTTAAAATTTGTTTTTATTAGGGTAATTTATTAAAATAAATATAAAATTGTGTATATAAATGTATATCTACACCCACAGTGTATACATGTGATATACCATTAATGTAGTAGTTGTAATGTTTTTATTGTAATATTTTCTTATAAATTAAGGTCATTTCTTAAAATAATCTGATATATTCAAGTAAATATAAAATAAGTAATAATAAATTATAATTGTTTTTATTATATGTACATGCTTTATAATTATAGATTTATTTTATTATATACATGCATAAGTGTGTGTGTATATATGCATGTATGTGTGTGTATATATATATATATATATATATGAATATTGCTAACATTGATTTTGAAATGGCAGTAAAATTAAAAATAAAGTGCATTACTGAAAACAATTCTTGTTTTTACAAGATGAAGAATAAGTCAATTTTTTTTTTCTGTAGTAGTACACAATGGGACAGTTTAAACCTGGAATATTCTTTTGAGTGTTTTGTTGTTCCATGAGACTTTTTAACTTATGCCTCTTTTTGTATTATTTTGTCAGCTGTTTCTCCAGCTCTGCTACATCCTCACGGGTAACTGCAGCCTTCTGAACCTGCTGAGCATCAC
Organism: Onychostoma macrolepis; assembly: GCF_012432095.1. Classification (NCBI taxonomy): domain Eukaryota; kingdom Metazoa; phylum Chordata; class Actinopteri; order Cypriniformes; family Cyprinidae; genus Onychostoma; species Onychostoma macrolepis. Next base: position 28,675,263 of record NC_081158.1, on the reverse strand, counting down.
CCTGAGCTTCTCATTACTGGATGATGATCATTTCAACTCTAATACCAGTCCAAAGAAGAAGAAGGGCCAGGAAAAAAAGCCTAGAAGTATGACCACATATCTCTAACTTATGTTTTGTGCAGTCATTTCTGGTGGAATAGTCACTGACTTTCACTAATGATCTGATTAATGGGCTCATTAATAAAACATAAAAAAATGCATTTGAGTAGAAGTTAATTAAATCCGTTTGTTCTGCTGATACTACACTTCTGATCTTTTATTTAGTGTATGTCTGTGTTTTTCAGGCTGCGGACAGACCTTGGTCTCTTATTTGATGCTGCTGGTAGAGTTGGCTGTCTACCTGTTCATCCTCTACTGTTTTATTACTCTCTTTAAACTGCAGATTAACTGGGAAGAAAAAACTCTGTCATCCCAAACAAGTGAGTGAGACTTCAAATGAGAAATGTAAAACTGATTTGCAAAGGAGCTGATGTTTCCTTTAGTTTGGTAACAGATTTATAAATATGAGTACAAACATAGAATTGAACTGTTGTAAAATGTTATTATGAATTTCATAGAGAGACGGTGAGGTTGTTTTTCAATCCAAAATTGAAAGGGAGATCTTGAATAAATGAAAAACAAAAATCATGACGACTTAATGAGAAATAATCTAGAATCCTGTTTGAACACAAACATTTGTATGAAATTTGCATAAATTACAACTAAATACTACCATGAAGTATAAATACTTAAAAAATAAAAATATTTATGTGTAGACATCGTTTCGACATTGAGTTAGTTAGGATAGTTTCTGAAAATGCAACGATGCATTAATTTTGTTGACATTTCATTTGCAAAAATATTAATTGCAAGATTAATTATTTATTTTCTTTTGATGTTGAGGTGAAATATGAACCCAAAATGTTCTTGGAAATTCATTTATTTTTTAACTTTCTTTCAGATTTCACTCAAAAGCAATTTCATGCGTTTCTGGAGGTTTTTCAGGAGCTCACTATCTGGATTGGTGTCCTGTCGTTCACCTGGGAAGCGGTGTCTGCCATGCTAAAGTAAGCTCTGTCGGGAATAATTATGAGAATCTGATTATTTTCATGTGTGTACAAAAAATAAAGATTTAAAATTTCAGCCTATGATTTTGCCAAAGTCCATTGTGCAAAAGACAAGCCAAGAAATCTCCCATCTGTTTCCTCTGTCAGTTGCGTGTGCACACGAGGAATTGTCAGCAAGCTCTGGTCTCTCATTCAGTGGGCGCTCATCACGGCAGCTGCTGTGGCCGTCTTTGCCCTCAGTGTGGTGAGTTACATGTCCTACATATGGTTGCCACTGCAACGTCAAAAATTCATTGATTGATTTAGGGTGGCTTTTTGTTTCATCCAGTCGTATTTATAATGCATACCTGCTCTGAGTCTATTACATAATTGTCCTGGTGGCTTTCTATTTATTCATTTGTTTGCATTTCCTTTAAAAATAACTATATCACAAGCAATGCAGCGCCCTCTGCTGTCAATAAGCATATAACCTGATCTATATGGACTGTACTTGTACAATTTAGGCATTTTTACCTGCCTTTGTATGCAAATAGTACGGCTTTCAAGTGATTTTAAAATTATTTTATCTAATTAAATACATGATGTTCAGAAGTTGCATGAAATCATTTACACTGCAATTAGAATTGCATTAATAATGCTATGAGGTTAATGGGTTTTGAATAGGCATTTATGGGCATTTCATAAATATGAAAATCAAACCACCTGTGAGTCATTCATCCAGCCGATTGATTCAAACAGTTGATTCCTTTTAGGGCTGCAACTAACGATTATTTTAATAATCGATTAATCTGTCGATTATTTTTTCGATTAATCGATGAATCGGATTTTTTTTTTTAAAAAAGCATTCATTTCCAACCCTTTATTCAAAAACAGAACTAAAATCTTTAGAAAGTGCACAAACATGTTGCTCCTTGAACATCCCTGAGCTGTTATAATAATAATAAAATAAAATAAAATGGACTAACACAAAAACATACACATGTATGCTTTACATATGGGGAGTGCAAAAATTAAATAATTTAACAACACTGCGTCGTTAGCGTTGGTATTGTATCAGACACCTGCACTTAACATTATATGAAAATCAAGCTCAAATGGAGTTAATAATGTTTTTGACCAGAGAATGACGGAGATGGAGTGTTTTGTCTGTCGTTAGAACGGCTGTAACTGTTATGCAGTGCATAAGTGCATTATGCTTTCATCAACTTTTACAGGTTATATAACTTTGATTGTAGCTATATGGGCGCTTAGTTTTTTCTTGTTGTTTAATACACTTGGCCAAAATCTCAAATTAAGCGCTTATGCACATAATGCACAGGATATTTAAAACGATATAGACAGCAAATAACTAATTCTTCTCCACTCTTCAAACACACAAAAACATTATCCTTTACTGACATAGTGTTTGAGTAAAGAAAACGCTGTACTATTCAAACACCAATTATTTATTCACCCTTGCATTGCGAAAAAGCAGAGATCTCATCTTCTCCAGGCTGTGCGCGGCGCGTCAATCTGAATGGAGGCGGGGTGAAGTTACGAGGTCTCGCTGAGAGCTCGATGATCCAATGGCGTTACGAAGTTTTACTGACAAGTTATTTTAATGCTTATAATTGGTTTACTATTTTTAAAACTCTCTGATTTCCTTTCCTCTACCTCCGCTCGGTTTTTTTTTTTTTTTTTTTTTTACTTTTTGTTTTTTATTTATGAGGCGCCAAACTCTGCTAGCATCCGTCTTGAGAGAGACCGAGTGTGTTCACTCCGCTCCGCGCTCAACTAAAGTTTTTTTTTTTTTTTTTTTAATAATCAAACGTCTCCGCGTCGCGCGACACAACGAATCGATTATGAAATTCGTTGCCAACGCTTTTAGTAATCGATTTTTATCGATTTAATCGATTCGTTGTTGCAGCCCTAATTCCTTTAGAAACAAAACAAGTCTTTATGAATGGGTCACTATATCATTAGCTCACTCAATTCAAAACCGTGGATTCATTCAGTAATAAAATACCACTGTGTGTTTCTCAGAAAGGCACAATATTTCAGCTGTGGCTTTGTTTGAAACACTTTTCGTTGGCAAAATTGAGCAAAAACAGACAATACTGTGTCTAAAATGCATTAACTTGTTTATTAAACTGTTGTATAAAATCAATATCACATTTGCAATCATGCAGATATTTGTGGAAAAAAACAGCACTCTTGTGATATTGCTAAACTAGGCCTATATCCTATGATTAAATATAAATCAAAAACCCATACGGGGCATTTTTGCCTCATATCTTGAATTTTAGGGGCATATAACTGCTATCTAATAGAACACATCACATAGTCATCTTGCAGCACCTGCATGCAATGTCAGATGACCTACAGGTGCATTAAATGTGTTAATAATTTTAATGCATCATTTTCTCCATAATTAATTGCACCAAACCAAACTCAGCAGCCCTACGTAAAACACAATCTATGGACTGCACTGGTACATTTTAGGCAGTTTTATCAGCCTTTGTATGCAAGTAAATGTGTGTTGGTGTCTCCTCTCAGGTTCCATACACATCCATGGCTGGCATGTCAGTCAGTAAAGTATTACCTGCAGTGCGAGGCGCGTACAGCGCTGTAGAGAGGTACCAGCTGGTCGGGGCATACGGCATCCAGCACCGAATGACCTCTTCTGAGGGCAGGCCTGAGATCATTTTGGAGGGCAGCTATGATGGGCTGACATGGACGGTAAGAAGGATGTGGAAAAGGTTTCCCTGCTACAACAATCCAAATCACTTTTCTTTTTTTTTTCTTTTTTCTTTTTTTTTTTTACTCTCTTCATAATGTCACAGCCATTGTTTCCACAAAGTCTTCATTCAATGGAAAGGTTAAAGTGTATTCTGGTGTATTCTTATCCTGTTGCAGGAAATGAACCCGATGTATAAACCAGGAAATGCGAATGCAGTCCCACCCATAGTAGGCCCTCACCAGCCCCGGCTAGAGTGGCTGATGTGGCAGGCAGCTCAAGGAGGCGATGATACAAGCCCCTGGTTTACAGGCCTCTTACAGCGCCTCCTACAGGGCAAACCAGAGGGTGAGCGACCACTTATCAGATTACATCTGCTTTATTTATTTAGATGTTGAATTGTCTTATTTTGTGTTTTTCTTTGTAGTGGTTAGTCTGCTTCAGGTGGATGAAGCACAGTACCCCTTCAGTCAGAAACCACCGGTCTTTATCAAAGCCAAGCTTTATAACTACCACTTCACAGATCCTGCAAAAGACAAGTGAGCTCCATACCTCTTCTCTATTTAACACTCATTCACATTTATTTATTGTGCATAATTTTTTGGTTTTAGATTTAAAATTTTATTTTGTGGGAATTGCATCATTTTTTTTGTAAATGAAGAGATCATTTTTAATGACTCCACTGTTACATTAATTATAAAAAAATATAAGAAATTATAATTATAAGAAAAATAAATAGTTCAGGGGGAAAAAATTGATTTCACTGTTAAATTTGTATAATTAGTGTGAAATAACTAATCTGAATTAATATTATAAAATTATATAATTTTATTAATATCCCTTTTTTTAGCATTTGTTAGTAAGTTATTTTAATTTGAATAATGCTAAATTATATACAGGTAAATGTTAAATCTGTCTAATACATTAAAATAACTCATCTGAATTCATATTAATATTAAATACAAAAACATATATAACTTTCTTTTTAAATCGCATTTATTAGTAATTGTATTAGTATGTTCCTTTTGTAATTTTAAAGAATGTTAAATGATATACAGGTAAATGTTAAATCTGTGTAATTAATACATTAAAATAACTCATTTAATTAAGTTGGATTAAATTAGAGTTAATGTTAAATAAATGTAATGTTAAATCTGTATAATTAAGGGAAAATAACTGAAATATCTGAATTAATATTAATATTAGTTTGTCAGTTGTTTTTCATTACTACTGTTTGTAGCTAACATTTGTCTCTTTTAAAATACATTGATCTTGAAAATAGCCATAGACGCTGGTATGGCAATAAAAATAAATATTAATATTAAATAACAAAAAATATATAAATATCCCATTAGTATTTTGGTCATTTTAATAATGCTAAATGAAATGCAGTTCAATGTTAAATCTGTATAATTAATACATTAAAATAACTCATTTAAATTAGAGTTAATGTTAAATGTAATGTTAAGTAAATGTTAAATCTGTATAATTAAGTGAAAATAACTGACATTTAATATTAATATTTGTTTGTTGTCAGTTGTTTTTCATTACTACTGTTTGTAGCTAACATTTGTCTCTTTTAAAATACATTGATCTTGAAAATAGCCATAGACGCTGGTATGGCGATTTTAAAAATAAGTATTAATATTAAATAACAAAAAATTTATAAATATCCCATTAGTATTTTGGTAATTTTAACAATGCAGTTCAAGGTTAAATCTGTATAATCAATAGAGTAACGAACTGAATTAACATCATGATTTTTTTTTTTAATTAGACGTTTTATTCATATGATTTAACAGGAACACATTTCAGGTTTGCTGTTGATGAAGGAATACTTCAGCTTACAGATGGTGCTGTGGTACATAAGACTTCAAAAAAGCTGCCTTATATAAATGCATCTACTGCACAGATATTTAGAGACAGAAGTGAGGTCATCATGTGAAAGCCCACACAAAAATAGAATTGCATGCTTTCTGTCATCCTGTTAGTTCCTGAAACTTACTGACAGAAGAGAAACAGCGTTGCAGTCTGAATCTGCTCTCAATTTTAGTGTACGTTTGTTTGTCATTTTGGAAGGACCCATCTGCAGGCTTGGTGGAGGCGGCAGTACAAAAGGGAGTTTTTTCCCATCGTGAACCTCGATGACCTGATGCTTAAGAAACTGTTAGAGGAGGCTGGACTAAAGGTAAAATAGGAACATGCACAGTTCTCAATAAAACCAGCAACGTGCATTGGGAAAGTTTATAGAGTTTTGATGATTGATTTGAAACATGTCTGTTTGCGTGCAGGAGAAATTCCCAGCTCAGCCCGGCTCTGACGCACCTGTATCCCAAGCTTTGAGCCTCATTCGAGACCACGTCAAAGGCCTCTCGGGGTCCCTCCTGCTTCTAACACTGTTAGCTACTTTAGCCAGCATCTTCCTCATCAAAGCCATCTTCTCCTGGGTCTTAGGGGGCCGAAAACCTAGACCAGCTTCAGCTGATCACAAGACTAGGAAATCCAAAGAGCCCTCCGAGACGACTGAGAAAAGCCAAGCAGCAGCTCCGTCCAACCGGGGCGGCAAAAAGGACTCCAGTGAAAAAAAGGACTTGGACAAGAGCCCCCGAAAGAGGAAATGAGCTCTTGCTGTCACTTTGTGCCTTTGTCTTTGGCCATATGCAATGACAAATGATTCTCTCTCAGGTGTATATTATTTTTATTTTTTTCTTCTAAGATCAAATCTTTGATTTCCTGCCTGTCACACACCTCAGATTTGCGTGTTACCACTACACCGTTTTATCTCTGTGTCAAAACCACTGTCAAACGCACAGTACTTTATGTAATTGGCTTTGAATGTCCATTTTTAAGATGTCACCTGCTACATCCTTCTTTATACACAGTGGACGTCCCAAAGATTACAACGAAAGCACAAATGCAATTTTTTCATGCTATTTAACTCATTAAATGGTTGTTGATAAATTGTTATTCCTCAGTTGTTTTACTAATCATACAACTTATGCTTTTTGTTTAGAGGTACTGAAATCAACATTTTAAAATGTTTTTCCACCTTAAAAATTGAATGTTGAAAAGGTGGCTATTTGTAATGATGTGAAAGGGTGGAATGTTTTTTTTGGACGAGATATTTAATTTTAATTTTAAACTTCACCCTATATTGTCTCTCGACAAATATGGGATACACCCGTTCTGTCAAAACTTAATCCACCTGTCAGGCATGCATTTCAGAAATGAAAGTTGAAAAGTAGTTATTGGTGCCACAAGGTGGCAGTGCACACACATCGTGACTACACACTTGGGTTTACGTTGAAACATGACTGCTAATCGAGTTTAATTTGAGCAGAATTTTACAACCTAGGTGGGATTTTAATTATGCAGCACTTAAAACGAGTTATATCAAATTTGTTTAATTGTGAAGCCAAATGCTTTAAGTTAAAAGAATGTACAGTAAGTAGATTTGTAGTTAGGTTTGGTGCAGTTCAACCAAGCGTGTTGACATTAAAGCTTTATGAACTAATGAACAATTAAATATTATGTATATTTATTGTCATTTCATAAAACCTAATGCATTAATGTTAACATAGAAACTTTTTATTTTTACGACCAATTTAAATTCTATTATTCAACAATATATTTAAATTTATATATGATAAAAACACATGTATAAGTGTGTCTGGATAGATTATGAAGTGTTAATTTTTCGAATTCACATTACAGTGTATTTTGTGCTAGTTTAATGGTAATTTGTATTCATACTGATAATTATTTGGTATTAATGATGAACTACATGTACTTTTCTGCAATTATTTTTGTCAAAATCTTGTAATTACAGACTGTTATTACCTTGTTAAACAGAAAAAGAAAACTTCTTAAACTGGTCTTAGCTAGTTTAAGTTATTTTAAGCAGGTCTCAAAGCATGACCCTTCTGAAATGCACCCAAAACCACTTTAAAACCAAGTTATCAGTCTGTGAAACCAGCAAACCATTGTTTGTGTATAATTAGGTTACCATAAATTTAGTCAGATATATTATGAATGAACCATCTAAAAAAAACTAGCCTGAGCTGCTTCTGATCGGGGGTTTTGGGTACTTTTCAGCTTGTCAGTCTGCTTTTAGAGGGTTTTTTGGTGTTTTACAGTTGGCCGGTCTGGTCTGCTGTCTGGTTTCAGAGGGTGTTGACCATTTTCTGGCTGATCAGGTTGGTTTCGGGGTGTTTGAGGCACTTTTCAACTGGTTTTAGAGGGATTTTCAGCTGGTCAGGTTTGGGATTTTGCCCATTTCTCAGCTGGTTTGAGGTGATTTCATTTCATTTGGTCTGGTTGGTTTTAGACTTTGGAGCACTAGGAGGCCGGCTCAAATCAGCCAAGACCAGCAAACAGTCTCAGGCTGGTTTAACCTTTTCTTTTCTTTTTTCATACAAAACTGCCATGTGTCACTTGTGATTGAGGTCTGGATGAGTCACCCATGTTCCCTTGAATAGTTTTCTCTATTTTACACATTATAAGTGAGTCAAAGCGCCCTACCTCTTAAACACAGAGGACAAGTCCATCCGCCCCCATTCAATTCACAGAAGCGCTGCAGGGCGAAATTGCGCACTGAGCACGCCATGCTCTCCATCGGGACCAGAGGAGAAAGACACGCCAAAACCACTGATCCTGAGCCCGTCCTGTGATTATCTGCAGTCAGATGTACAGGCGGAAACATGCCTGCATTCCGTTGTCAGGGAAAGCGAAGAAAGTAAGGAGTCACTGCTGATTTGTTTTTAATATTCCCATGTTCCACATGAGGGAGGTTAAGGTGAGTACATGCACTTTTGGAGACGCGCACGCACACCCACAGCGTAAACGAATGCGCGGTGGCACAACTCACTTTCTAACACACATTATGCATCGTTGATTACTTTTCATTACTTATAGGGATTGTGTAGTGAAACGATTAGTAGCCTATGTGTCCTGTGATCATTTTCAGACTGGATAGGTGTTGCGCGCGTTATTTACTGTCTGGATTACTGTAACTACATTGAGACTTTTTCGTTATAGATCGGAGAAAGCATTTGTGTATTAGTGTTGCTTTTTTCTGGGCTTGTGACCTGCTCAGGTGTTTTTGGAAGCCCTTTAACAGATGATGTTGCCACGTTGGAAACACTGGTAAGTTTTGCAAAAGGAGTTTTATTCATTGTTTTCTTGCTTTCTGTGTTATTACTTTGTGAAACCCTGCAGGACAAAAAGTTAAACCCAGCTTGCGATGGTTTATTGGTCTGAAAGCTGTTTTTAGATGGGATTTGAGCGTTTTTATCTGGTCATGACTAGCTGAAGACCAGTTTAGCCATGCAGGGAGACCTTCTTAACAGGCTAAGACTAGCTTGGCTAGGCTGGCAGACCAGCTAAGATCAACAAACCATCTAGTTTTAGCTATTTTTCCCAGCAGGGAAATCAATAACATTTACCATTTTTGCTAGTTAGGACTTTTTTCCGGTGTACAACCAACCACTTCTTGTTTCTTGAACCAATCAGAGTGAAAACATTCCCAGTGACTACAGAATACCTATCCGCTTCATCACCAAGGATGTGGTAAGTGTGATAAATGCTAATATTTGATGATATGGTTGACTAAGTTTGCTCTCTTGTTCATGTGGATACATTTACAATGGCCCAAAATCATATTTGCACACTTTGAGCCAAACTTTATGTATGATTTTCATTTGAATTAGATATATAAATATCAAACCATGTGACAAACAAATGATGCTAAAGCTTATTTCTGAACTAACTTCACTTCTCTGATTTTTGTAGTGACTTTTAACCAGCTAGTGAATTTAGTTAGTTCTCTTGGCAGGTGTAGTTCACATACATTTGTGAACTGTCTTGATATCTTTCCTTTTAAGTTTAAACAATGTATTTGTTGTTTTTATATGTTGAAATGTTTTGCATTAAAAAATGCTCATGCCTGTTTCTTTAAAATAAATTCCGCTCAATCGTACATATAATGCAATTGCATGATTACATTTTTAAGTCTGGCTTAAGTGTCCAAATAATTTTAGGGCCATTATCAGATAAAACATTATCTATTAAAGAGTTGTTGTGGTTTGTGACAGTTCCAGAAATGACGCCTATAAGCATTTTTCTATTCTAATATCTAAGGGTGGAGCTTGCTGGCTATATGTGAACCTGTATCATGTTGAAAGCAGTTTAAAAACATTGGCCCTCAAGTTTGGCAACCTGTCCACCAATAAAGCGAACATCACTATTTTTATAACAATGCTGGAGGGTTTTCGTTTCACTCTGGACAATGAGGAGCTGGTAATTTCCTTGCGTTTACATTCGCATTCTTTGAAACGTTGTCGTGGCTGTCGGTTCACTCTCGTTTGTTTGCCTTCTCTAGGAGGTGACAATGCAAACATTCGAGTGCCACTACAGAAGGGGAAAGTGGCCGACTAGACGTTACTTTAATCATGTTAAAGAGGTTCTTACAGAAGCTGGATCCACGCTTGTGAAATTTCATGACTGCATACCTCCTCCTTGCAAGACCCCCCCAGCTCCTCCTTTCACACCAGGTGATTTTGTAAAATATTGTTTTTTCTCTCTCATGTATATGATGCATGAGCAGGTATAGATGGAATCTTTTTTTGGAAGAAAAAATGAGAATTCTGCGGAACGGATGTAAAGATGATAAAGCAAAGAACGGCAGATACGAAGAACTTATTCTCCAGAAAACTGCTGTCTTTCAGAGTTCCAAGGAGGACGATTCCATCTGGCCTGCACATGAATTTCTTAAACCTTGAGGACATGCGTGCAAAATTTGAGCACGTGTGCAAAACACACTATAGCAGGAAAATCAGTAGATAGTGTGCACTAGGAGTGTTGCACTATCCAAGCATCCGATAACATTCTAGTGAATTGTGTGAAACCCCTTTTTGGGACCAAAGCCCAGACTTGAACCCCTTACTGTATTCGTTTTTGTTTTAGTCAAAGCTTTTGTTATGTATTCTTTAAATATATAAATATTTTTTTTTAAATTATATTATTTTTAATATCCTCTACATTTAGTCAATATTATGTTGAGAAAGTGCTAAATTCAATATTCAAACATTTTAATATAATATGAATTTTATACCGTCTCAACATTTAACAGAATATGTAAGAACTGTCCTTGTTGTGACAACCTGTGCTCATGAAATAACATTATGACTACATTATTGCAATAGAGTATTATGAATTATTTATGCTTTATTTATTCATTGTGCGTGTTTTAATGCATTGTGCTTTAAATACAGAAAGACCGTATTCACAAAGTGAATTTTGATTAGCATGTAACTTAGCTTAGGTTTTCTTTGGCATTCATGTCAAGTTGTAATATGTGAGTAATACATGGTAAATTACATATGTATAGGATGTGTTTCAGTAATATTATTAACAGCGCTTAATTGTACCAGTTTTCATTCGCAATTCAGTTCAGCTTGCGCCACTTAAGTGGATAAATCTCTCAAAATTATAATATAATACATGGTTTCTTAAATTTTGGTTTGCAAAACCCTGGAAGTTTGTGAAGGAACTGCAGGTGGTTTGTGAATTGATGAAAACTAATAATTAAATAAATAACTAACAAAAATGTTAAATTAAAACAAATAATTTAAAATCAAAATAAGAAACACTTAATCAAAATATTAAAATATTTTACTTCCATATTTTACATGCATGTCATGTTACCATTAACCAACATCAGAGAACCAGTAAATTATTTAAATATTAACATAAAATGTCAGGGAGTACTTTAGATATATTTTTTTAAAGGAGTCCAGCTGAGAAAAAAATGTTTTGAAATACCTTATATAGTATATAATTAACTATGATTGAATTATTTGGAAAAAAAAAAATCTATATTTTTCTAAACAAAAAATGTTGTTAGACCATTGTTAATATCTTGCAGTTTTATTTTTTCATATATTATTCATGGCTTACAGTAAAATCACAATTAAAAGATATTATCGTCTTTATAACTATTTTTGGTCTACGTTGTATCAAAAAAAAAAATTTCCCATTAGTGACATTGAAGAGACTAACAATGAATCTCTGATGCTCTTATGTCTGAATGAAAGTGAATCCCCACAGCCATGTCCCAACATCTAGTGGAAAGCCTTCCAAGAAAAATGGAAGCCGTTAGGGAGATTAAACACCTCATTAATGCAAATGCTTTTGAAATGAATGCTCAACAAACACAAATGGGTGTGCCTTTCAGGTACTTCATGCTATATAGCGTACTGTACACGTAAGAGCTAAGAAGGGAATGTGCTTTTATGTTCTGGCAGGTCAAAGCAGACAGCAGAACGGTATGAGCGGAGCGATTCATGGGCTCTTGGCACTGCTCATCATCCCTAGCATGGCACTTCTGGTCCTCACTGTCAGAACGGTAAGTTAGTACCCTTATATACCCTTACAAAGTATAACTATGTTTACCCGTAGCAGAAGCTTGTGTCACAATTATGAGGAAGCCCTGAAGGCGCTCAAAGAAATTTTTGCCATTTTTGCACTGACAGTGCTCTGCTTTGAGAACACCCATATTTTGCAAGTCTCAGTGAGGTCAATTATGATAGAAAGGACTTGTCATCCATCAAAGTTATCTCAATCTATACCTATCCGCAGGTATTTAAAAGAAGTGACTGTTGTGTGCAAAGAATGCATGAAGTCAGCTTGAATGAGCCCCACGGCGGAGCTGAAGAAAGCAGAACCGGGCCCCACAGCGGAGCTGCGCAAGGAGACCCTGATTCCAGCTCTAGCAGCCAACAGGACAGGTAGCAGTCTGTTAATTGCAACAAGTCTTTGTCTGTTTACCAGTTAGTAAACAAGACCTAACAAAGCCTTTTTTTTCCATCAACATGTGGCATCCTTACAGGGCGTGGGTGGATTCTTTAGGGTGTGCAGACACAGAGGTTTAAATTAAAAATGCATGAGGAAACTCATTGGAAATGGCAGTATTTTGTGGTGGAAATCTCCGGGTATATGAAGCGGACAATGAAGGGAATATGTTGGCTGTTCCAGGAGGGATGCATGAGATGTTTCTAGTCTTGCTTATCAAGCCTTACCTGCTCACCACAAAAAACATTAGGCAGAAGAGACAAATCGCAACTTGTGTGGAGCTTAACCAATCAATGAGAGTCTGTTACTACGTGATGCCATCCTAAAAGCTATGGGAGAATTTCATCCGGCAGGAAGTGTGGTTCTTTGATGAGCGCATTGGTTGGTCTGCTGCGATGCCCGCGGCAGCTCGCTGGCTTTGAGGAACGCTGCTGGTCCTGCAGGCCTCTGTGAGGAGGATAAATGGCTTTTTTGTGCCAGCGCCCCATTGCATGAGGACGGTGGTTTATTTTGCACCAGAAAACATCTTTGGAACAGAGCACAGGCTTGTCTAGAAACACATTTGATTTAGAGCGTGGACAACAGTGCCTAGATTTTTGGTGTTTACTACTCATTTATTAACCAACACTGAACCTGATGGGATCCTCAGAAGATCCGGTTCTTCTGAAGAAGGAGGTATCTGACATCTCTACTTTGGCTTTAACAGGTCCAAACTGTCTCTCTCACACAAACACTCTCTGGCTGGAAGAACCGAATGTGTCTGTCCCTTTTGAGAGGGTCTGCAATCCAGGTCATCAGTCCGACTGCGTTTTATTAACTCGCACACTCCAGCGGCGCAACAAAAGCTGATTGTTTTCTTGAAAACATGGGGAAACCCAGAGAGCATGAGAAAAGAGCTCTCATGGTAAAGATGTAACATCAACATGACTCATGTCGCATAATTCAATCTCACTTGCTATAGCATCTCTTGATCATTCCGGTGTCCGTTTTCCTGCTCGCTGTAACTCAATAACATTGTCTTGAGATTAAGACCAACTGAGTAGATTAGAATTGATTTTTCACTGTTCAGATTAGATAGATTAGTCAATGTTTATGCTGCTTCCTTCCGTAAAACAAAGTGTTTGAACGCTTAAGCTGCACTTAATGTTGGATTTTCAATGCATCATATAACAAAATATCAAACCAAGTTATCTTTAGGTTATTTTAAAGAAATAAAGCAAAAAAACACACTTTTCAAGTAGAACATAAATAGGTAAAACCATTTTATTTGGTTTCAGACTGTAAAGTACCGTAATACATACATTGTGCACAGTTAAGAAAAATGGATTTGGAGACCTTGTGGAACATGTTTATATGATAAACTACAAAGTGTGAAATGACTTTGTACCAGTAGATAGAAATGAATGATTGCATTTGGTTTGTTGATGCCACTTGGTTTGATATTTTGTATGTAATGCAATTCATACATTATATGTGACTTAAGGGTTCAAATACTTTTGTCAATTAGATTTTTTTTTTTTTTAAATGCTAATGGGATTTGCGCAAAATTTCAGTAAATATCAACTTAAATTTCTATGTGTTCTGCACAAAGCTGGCCTTTCGGAATATTTCCCATGAGTCCTATGGACTACATTTACAAAGTGTTTGCTTTTTGGTCATTTTTGGAGCTTGACAGGCCATTGTCGCAATATAAGAGCAGAACAAATGAGAAATTTAATATTTTACATTATTTTACATTATACATTTTGATCTGTTTTGTGCAAAGCTGCCATTTGGCTTTAGAATAATGTCCATGAGTCATATGGTCTACATTTACAGTTTTTAGAGTATGCTTTTGTTATTTTTGGAGCTTGACAAGCATTGTCACATTATAAGAGCAGCATAAACATTCTTCAAAACTTCTCATTTAGCGTTCCACAAAAGTCACGAATAACATGAAAGTGAGTAAATGACATAATTTTCATTTTTAGATCAACTATTCTTTGAAAATACAACCTATTAATTTTTGTATCACTGTCCCAGCGCATCCCAGACAGTCCTAAAAATCCCCGTTGAGTCATTGTGCATCACTCTGTCCAGAGCAGAATCAGGTACTGGCAGTGGAAATCACTAGTTCTTCTCCATGTAACTTTCTCATTGTCTCCATCAATGCGTGCGCTGTCAACTGTTGTCATAAAGCATGACTGCCAACTCATAACCGCACGAGGTCGGTAATGTCAGCCTGGCTATCATCAACCGCAGAGTCACCGTAACAAAGGGCCCTCTCATGCGGACAGACACGCCGCTCTTTATGGCCAATTGAGAGTGTCGTCCATCAAACTTCAGTCAAAGCCCACTCTTGATTCTACGACTCAGCTTCCGACACACACACACAGATACATTCACACACTAAACGGCCCCCAGTGTCATTAACATCAACTCTTGACTCATAAAGCAGGTCTGAGTGTGCAGTGATTTACAAAACAACCACTCAAATCATCTGAATATCACAACTGAGAGCAAGGAATCTCCGTGGCACGAAAAGCAAAGGATGACTAATGGTTTACACGCATCTTAAATACAGTTTGTGTGTTTTTTGTTCTCTATTGATTAGTAATAATCAAAATAATATAATTATAGCGTTTGTATATAAAACATGTTTATTTTTAATTGTATGATTCAAGTAGAAATCATGTAGTTTTTTTTATTCTTTATTTAAAAAAACGTTTTTACCATATAACAGTGTTTTAATAATATTGTTGCTAGTTATTTTGTGTGGATTGTCTCATATTGGATATAACTTCAGGTCAGTATTTTTTATATAATTACACTACTACAGTTATAAAATATCTGTAAACTTGTCATGGGGCATTAAAATAAAATGGAAACTTGTGATAAAATCTGCCAGAAAAAGGAGTTAATTGTCTGTCATCAAACCCGGAGCTGTGACTTCTACAGAAATATTTTGTCTTATAAAGCCTTTAACCTTAGAGGTCTGGAATGAATTGTTTGAGAAAAAGATGCTGGTTGTCTTTAAAATGACAAATGATACTCCTGGGAACAGGCACTAACCTGAACTTAGTGAAACAAAACAATGGTCTTACGAGAAGGTTTTAAGTGTCTTTGGTCAGGCACAGACCACAGCCTGCTCTTTGTACAGAATGCTATTTTTAAAACCGCAAATTAGCCCATCCCAATCTGATCACGTTACATGAGAGAAGAAATCTGGCTTCAGTAATCATCAGGATTGTAGCTCTGGTGCTGCATGTATCCTTGACCATAACTGCCATTGTAGCTCTGCTGGTATTGCACACTATGATGGCTACTGTACATTTGACTGTTATCCGGTTCGTAAAATTCAGGATTGTTATACTGGTCATAATTCCCATCAACATATCCACCGTGATGATGGTAGCCATTGTCCATTTGAGGGTTGTAGGTTTGAGTATCAAACTGCTGATTTTCCATACTGTACTGCTGGTTTTCAGGCTGCGATGCAGGATTCTCCTCCATAGCGTTCAGTAGATTACTGGGATGCAGTTCCCTCGTCTTACGGCCAATGCATTTGAAGGTTTGGATGGCAAAGATAAACTGCAGAATCTGAGCATTACAAGACAAAACAATACGAAATCATTTAGATTTTTTGATGTTAAAATACTACTTGTAATGTCCTAACTCAGTTTAGAAATATTCCAAGTTAAATAGAAAATTAAGCTTCAGTCACTAAAATGCTAAAATTAAAATTATTTTATTTTATTCCAGGTTAAATACAAGGTAAGCTCAATCACTACAATGAATTGGATTATACACTTGCAAGGTAGAAATCTTGGAACAATTATTTATTTATTTATTTTGCAGTATAAGTCAAAGATGCTTAACTTGTATTACGTTATGTGTTTCCAAGAAGGAATATACAACAATTGTTTTTTTATTTTATTTTATTTTATCTCATTTTAGGTTAAATGCAAGTTCAGCTCTATCACTGAAATTAATTGCATTATACACTTACAAGGTAGAAATATACACCAATTTTTATTTTATTTTATTCCAAGTTAAATACAAGTTAAGCTCAATCACTACAATGAATCACAACAATTACTTTTTGGTTTTATTTTTGCTGTCTAAATCAAACATTCTTAACTTGTATTGCATTATGCGCTTCCAAGGGAGAAACATACAACAATTATTATTTTTATTTTATTTTAGCTAAATCTAAGATGCTTAAATCTAAGACCCAGAATATTTTTTTACTTGGTTACATATTATGTGAAAAATCATTTAATTTTTTTGGTCTCTCCTTACCTGAATCAAAAGAAGCCCAACATCCATTCCAAATATTACGATTATATTCATCTCTAGCCAGTCCACTAGTGCCTTCTCACAGCCCTATCACAAAAAATAAAAAAACCTGCTTTAGTGTGCAAATTAAAACAAGGAGGATAATTAAAAAGGTTGTAATGATGGAAAAAGGCAACATATGGTACCGTTTCATAGATGTCTGATCCGTTTCCAAAGCTGTGTGTTCCAGGCAGAATTATAGGGCAGGTACCGTCAAAACAGGAGCAAGGGTAGATGTCAGTCTCCCCCCAGGACTTAATAACTGTGTTATTCCTCCATTCATTTGAGGTCAGCCTACCACAGCATTTTGCCTACAGCATAAAAATACACTTATATCAAAACATACCTTTCTATAGCTGATTGTCAGCTAAAATAGTTATAATTATCATACACTCATCTTGCATTCAGATGTAAATCAGCCACGTACAGAAGTCTGCACACTGTCTAGAAGTTTCCAAGACGTTTGGGTTTCATTTCCTCCATACTCCCTAATGATCTCGTCCACATTATCCTTCAAAAACTGCTCAATCTGGTGACATTCAAAACATGTGTTAGACAATTTGTTTAATCACTTTATCATTGGAATCCCGTGTGTAGTTGAAGCCAGCTGTGTTTTTCCTTACAGTATTTATAATTTATGTAAAGACTTGCCTTGTCTCTTCGTATTAATAGCACAGAGGTGATGAAAAGCTGACCCAGTATGATGACGATCAAGAAGCACAGATACTGAAAAAACAAAGAAGAGGAAATGTTAAAACCAAGCTTTTATTGCAACTCAGAAAACAGGGTAAAAGTTATTAGTGTCTTTGTGCTCTGCATGAATTATGCTTACAAATATGATGAAGCATCGGCTCTCAAAATAGGCACCAGCACAACCCAGCAAGGACACAAAAAACACAACAAGGCCAATGAAAAAGAGCCCCCCAGCCACCACCTTCACTTCCTGTCCTGAGAGACCACACATTTTGCTTCATTAACACACCAAAATCAGATTGAAGGACACTAAAAATTGGCTACGACAAAGTAGTATACTTTGTAATGTCCTAATACATTATTATAGGTAATCTGAGGCAAATTGCAATAGCATGCATTAACATGCATTGTGTAAGCTGCTATTTTGAATAATGATAGACTATGACAAACCGGAAAACTTACCAGAGCTGAGAACACTTACAAAGCTGTCCTTATCAAATAAAATCCAAGCAGAACACGCAAAAATGCTGATGCCAAGAATCTGTCAAGATCATGTAAATTGTTACTTGTTTGTACATGTAGCCATGCATGAATTAAGATGTTTTATTTGAAGGGTGCAGAAGTCTGTCTATGCACACTGCTGGCAGAAAACAAGCTTAATCAAATTACGAGCTGCATGTCAATGTCCACCATATGATTAATATATTTGACTGCAGTCCAGGAAGTTCTTTCTTTGTAAGTGATAAACAAGAAATGTCTCTAAAATCCATGCCAGTAACGTATAGATCTATGGTTATTTCTTCTTACCACAAAGAAGGAATTGACAAGCATGAGAAAGAATTTCAAGATCTGAAGTTTGTCGTCTGCTTTCATGTTGCCTTTAACAAACTGTCACAGCTTCACGTGAAATCTAAAACAGCCTGTGTGGAAACAGAAAACAGAGATAAGTTACAAGAAGATCATATTACTTGATGAATAGAAATTTAAAACAAATTAAATTTCCATTGTTTAAATACCACTTTCAAAAAATTACCTGTACTGCTCAACCAGTTTCCCTTGTTATTTGTCCAATTTGGTATGGTAAAAGTCTAAACTGTCGGAAAGATTTTATTTTATACATCCATTTTTCTTCCCCCGGTTCAAGTATGTGTGTTTCATACAGCATTTGTTACCATAATGGTTTCTTGGAGATCCTTCTAATGCATCTCAGGCTTAAAGTTCACTTCCTCATAACAACATAAATGATTAACTTTAACAATCACTTGTGTTGTGCTTTACAACTGGTGTTTTCTATTGTAACAAGGGGTTTGGACAGAGTTCAGAATGTGAAAAATTATCATCTGGTTTATTTCCTTTAGCTATGATTGTGCAATGGATTGTTTAGGTAATTATTGTTTATCTAGCTTCATAAAGGAACCAAACCAAGAGCTGCCATAGTTTGCAATACCATGTCTTTTTTGGGGGGAAATATACAATGGTAACATCATAGTTTGGACATTTATCCTGATAATACCAAAGTAATATTTGAAATACCATGTAAAGAGCATCAATGTGATGATACAAATCAAAGTAGCTTCACTATTGCACCACCACAATACTTGTGTGTAAGTTCCATTGTCATCAACACCATCAGTATTTCCATCAGCCCCCACTGTGACCTTGAAACAATTTGTCTTTTCACCAAGAACTGATTCTAATCTCAAAGGTTGCTCGTTAGAAACCGTATTATATAGACCTCCTTGTTAGAAACCTATAGAGTGCGCCATCTTCTGGATAAATATACATCACCCCAGGTTCGATTGCTCCTACTCGACTAGTGCTGCCGCGATAGGTCATCGGCTACTCGAGTCTCTTCGTTCTCATTTCCGGTTCAGGTCGCAGCTGAACGAATGTGTTTCGTTGTAGTTGTGCTCAAGAACCGGTGGATTTAAACACGCTCCAGCAGAGATGTCTACCGCTCTCGAGAGCTACATCAACCGTATCCTTTGATGCACTTCATGATGGTGATGTTGTTGTAGATCGGTGGCTGGTGGCGTTGTGTTGGTTGCATGACAGTGGTTATGTTTAAATGCGCGCGCTATCAAGTGATTTAGCGTGTTATGGTTAGCATGATAAAGTCATTATCGTGTTTTAGTATGCATGTGTGAACGTAATGTATCAGATTTTATATGCGCTACATATATACAGTTAATATGCATGATAAATTGTGTGTATGGTTTGTTTACTCTATATAAATGCATGCATGTAGCGTGTCTAATTATATCTATTACATGGATTTAATTAAATTTATTAGTGTTCTACTATTTATACATTGATTACATATTGAGACTTGATATTTCTATATATATATATATATATATATATACATAGTTTATACTAGTTTATTTATTTAATAACACACACACACACACACACACACACATACACACACACATATATATATATATATATATATATATATATATATATATATATATATATATATATATATAATATAAATATATATATATATATATAATATAAATATAAATAAATCAATTTATTTTTATTACAAATAAATTGAATATGATTGTGTATGTAAGTCTTTATGAGCCTGATATTTCCTTAACCAACATTATTTAAGGGACGGTTGCCATCGTCACTTCAGATGGCAGAATGATTGTGGTGAGTCTTTCTCATCTCCTTAAGTAGCATTGTTTATGTGCATTAATAAAGGAGACTGCTTATGACTTTCATTGTTTTTTAATTAGGGGACGCTAAAGGGCTTCGATCAGACGATCAATCTCATCCTGGATGAAAGCCACGAGCGGGTGTTCAGCTCTTCCCAGGGTGTAGAGCAGGTGGTCCTGGGACTGTATATAGTCAGAGGCGATAATGTGTATGTGTTTGTGCTACTTATTTACATTGTGTAAAACAACTGCAGACTTTATTGGATTTTAAAGGCTTGTATGTTTTTGTGTTTTAAGGGCTGTAATCGGTGAAATCGATGAAGAAACAGATTCTGCGCTGGATCTTGGAAACATAAGAGCAGAACCGCTCAATTCTGTGGCGCACTGATACCTCCCGAACCAGGACAGAAAAATCCACGTTTAGATGAAATTCACTGTCTCCCTTTTAAAGACGTACCCTAGGACATCTGCAGGCATCGAAAATCAGCAATATTATTTGCTTTTTTTAATCTTAAAGAAAATAGACTGAATGCATATCCTTTTTTACGTGTGTTGAAATAAAAAAATTTGAAAGTATTTGATTTAAATATTTATTTTTATTTTTCATGGAAGCAAAAAAAAAACAAACAAAAAAACAAGGCGATGATGACTGAGGTAAGTAACTGATTCCTGGTCGATTCCTAGTTATAATTTAAACTTAAGCAAGACTGTCATAAATATAAACTGTAAAATATGATCAATCTCTCAAAGAAATATCCAGGTTGTATTTCACAACAAAGTCAAAAGGAATACAAATTTTTATTGAATTAAGAAAATGAAGCCTATTTTATGGCCATTATTTTTTTGTGACAGTTAAGCATTCCACCCTCCACCCCCCAAAAAAAACTTTCGTTACGATAATGTAAAAAATTACAATTTATGGATTTTGTTTTACAAAAAAATTAAAAATAAATCACATTAATGAAAATGTTGGCTTCTGACATTCTGGAAATTTATCGCGAAAATGTCACAATAGCAAAAATAAAAATTCTTATTAGTATTACTTTGCTTTTGAATTTGGGATGAACTATTTTTTTTTGTTTTTTTAGATATGTCTCCAGATATTCAAAACCAGCTTTTACTTTAAGGATGTAGAAAATGTAGGGGTTCGTGTTGGACATAATTTGTACCACTACGTGGCAGCAAAGATCATCTCTTCTCCAACCTCCATTTATTAAAATAGATAATCACACAGATTAATTGGTTTGATTAAATACACAGAGAAAGACTTTGTTGAAAAATATAAATGAAGCACCAGTGTTACACTTTAAAAACCAACACTGATTGTGGAATCAGATTCCTTTTACCTTCTGATGAATCTATGAATATCTCAAGGCATCATCTTAGATGCTTTTTATACAAGAAGAACGAGAGCTGACCCTGTAATCTGAGATTCAGGAGCGCTTCAGGGGTTTGTGGTCAGTAATGCCGCAGTTCCTCTGCGAGTGAGTGGTGGCAGCATTTCATCTGCTATTCTAGTGTACTGAATCCTGCTCCAACACACCTGGCTGCAATTTCAAACTGAAGGCCTTTTAGGTGATTTTGTTTAGAGCTGCAACTAAGTTTTACTGGACGGAATCGAGCAGGCCTGGGCTACAATAATATTCCAGCTACTGGTAAGCAAATATGTTTAAAGATTTTCCAGATGCAGAGGTCAGTGTTGGTCATTGTCATGTTTTTCTTTTGTAAAAACTCCTTAGTGCTTCATATAAAGAAAACAGTTTCTTGGTAACAGTACATTCAAACTGAAATATTTGTTACAAACAACATTTGTTTCGAATGAGGCTGTTTTATGACATGTTGGGATTATCTGGGTAGATGAATTCTGCCATACGTGATACTGTCTCGTATTTGTCATGGCTGCCAATGACCAAGGCTTTCTGCAGGTCAGAATAGTGTGGATTCAGATTTGGGCAATTGTGATGAATCCTGATCCATGATTGACCTGCCAATTGAATCAGTAGGGTATAAATACAGATTTGTCTCAATAAATACTATACAGAGATATAAAGGTAGGCTATTTTTACAGTACAGTACTACTCTACTATTTTGGCACTAAGTATACATGCAAATGTAATATTTTCACATTTGCAAAATGGTGGGTTATATATCCCACAATGCAATTTGGCAAATTTATTTATTTTTGATTTGATTTTTGATTTTGACATGAAATATGACCTACTACTCATAGTACAATCAGATTTATATCAGATTTAACATTTTCACATTTTTGTTTATAGCATAGCATACTACAGTGGGTGAGATATACCACAATGCAATTTAACCTATTTCCAGTGTGATTAATGAACAAAAAAAAATAATAATAATTTTCAAAATTATTATAAAATATGATCTAATACTCATAATATAGTTGAATATTTCAGATTTAACTTTTTTGTTTTTTGCAAAAATGTTTAGTCTACAACTATAGCACACTATGGTGGATGATATATACCACAATGCAATTTGACTCATTTCCACTGTGATGAATGAACCAAAAGCAATATTAATATCAGTCTTGACTCATCATTTGATAGGACTGCCAAATGGTTTATACAAAATTGGATTATAAATTAAATAAAAAATTAAATAGTTATTTTAAATTACATTTAAAAATAACAGTATTTTATTTCTAGGACAACTGGCAACTATTTGCTGAGGTAAACATGCATTGTGGTGAAGTGTGTCTTTTACATACGATCGCTATTGCATAGTGTTTAGTGTTACATATTGAAAACTTTCAAATACAATTTTTTTAGTACTCTGTATACTTTTTTTTAGTTAGAGGTATATACATTTTTTTTTTATTCCAAACAGTCACATTGAGATAAATGAGACTAACCTTTCTGTACCTGCTGTCCCATCTCAACCAAGATCTCTGCTCCCACACTATGATCGATTTCCTCTCCCGATTTAGCACGTCCTGCACCTAGTTTATGCAGCACTTCAGCCAGGGCCAAACCGCCAATGTCCAAAACGGCTCCTGTCAATCAAACAGTTCACACATACACACACAATGGCTGCCGCTGAGATAATGGACGTGATGATTGCATGTAGATGAATAACAGTGAATATTAATAGCGCACTCTGTGTGATCTGTTCATAATCATGCCTGTGCTGTTAGCATTATGTAAAATAATTAACATATTTGATTTTCAAATGAGAACATGGAACATAATTACCATCATCTAGCACCTTGAGCTCTGTCTGATGCGCTGCACGCTTCATGTGCTCAAAGTAGTCGGTCTCGTTTAAACACAGCGAATGTGCAACATCTGCAGAAACACCCTGAGCCATCAGCATCGCCTCAAACTTTTTCAGGGCTTCTCCATTCTCCAGTTTCACAGCGATTTTAGTTTTTCCGCTCTCTGGAGTACCGGAGTGGCCACACATCCACAATAGATAACCACCTAAACACAATGAAAACTTTTATGCTTGCTTATTGCAGACATTTGTGGCCAGTTTGTCTTGAAGGACATCACATGCTTTAAGTGGGTCCTTCTCCTTACCTAAATTTGTGACCAGTTCCTTGAGATCATCTGACCCTCGTCCTTTAAGACACTCGAGGGCTTCACACACCTCGACCGTATTTCCCACACTCTGGCCAATGGGAGTGTCCATTCGGCTGAGCACCGCCCCTGTCTTCACACCCAAATTGTTGCCTGCAGTGACCTATTGGCAAATGGACACCATTATTGTATAACAGTTAAATTGAGAATCACTTTTAAATGCCAATTCAAATCCTGAATTGGGTTCGAATTTGATTTAAGGTTGCAAACAGAATGCAGAATTACAACACTGCCACTGCCCTATTTGCTAAATTAAATACTTGTTTCTTATTAATTCTGATTCCAAATATAGTACCCGTTTTGTTCTAGAATGTCACTTTCTTACAAAACATGATGTGCATTTAATAGCATTTTTGCTCTCAACCATTTGTAAGATTGAGAAGTCTTGTATTATCCTTTAATCACCACAAAAGCAAAATATATACAACAAAATACCACAAACACATGATTTCTATCTTACACTAAGCCAGGTTACAACTGGGCTACTTGTTCAATTCTCAGCCGATTTTCACATGTATGAATGATTCTGAAGACATTATTTTATGGCAAATTCTGATTTTCACTTTTTCCACTCCTTTGCAGCTTATAAGTTAAACAATAGATTTTAAATGCTTCTTTTTGTCATTAAAACTTTTGACATTTGACAGAAAAAAACCCTTGAAGTTATTAGAAGATTTATAGGGCCTGTGGAAAGAAAGAACTATATATAGAGAGAGAGATACTGGAGATATGTTTGAAATGCCAAATATAGAAATTTGAATTTTGTGTATACATTTTAATGTAATTAATGAATTTAAACTTTCAATAAGCTTAATTCCAATTCAATTCCTACGTTCAGTTTAAATTCACACTCAATTTCTGCAATTTCCAAAAATAATAATAAAAAAAATATCTATGTTGCATGATTATTATAGATGTAATGTAGTGATAATATAGTGTAAATGCTAAAAGCTCTCTTACCAGTGACTGAGCAAGACGCCGAGCGCTATTTAAATCTTTATACAGAGCAGCTCTGCCAAACTTCACATCTAACACAAGAGCACTCAGACCTTCAGCTCCTTTCTTAGAGATGATGGAGCCTGTGCAGAACATGGACAACAACAGTCATGAGAAGTAGGGTTAACACTGCAGTGAGAAGATTTTAGGTTAATCTTACTGATGATAAGAGGAAGACTATCAACAGTTGATGTGGCGTCTCTGATGGCGTAGAGAACACGATCTGCTGGAACTAGCCTCTCTGTCTGTCCCACAATACAACAGCCCACATCCTCTAGGATCTGCTTCACCTAGAAACATATAATATAAAAAAATGCATAATATATTTTAATGTTAGGCAGTCCAATCACATAATGAGTCATGAAAATTATTTAAAAATAATAATTAATAAATTGTGTTCATAAATGTTAATAAATAAGTATCTGGTTTATTTGCCACTCTGCATCTGGATATTTTATGAATATATAAATTTTGCATAATATACTACAAAATTAGGCTACTTTAGTAATAGTACAATGGTAATAACCTTGAGTTCTGACTTCTAACTTTGCCCAGTAAGAAGTGTGTTGCGAAATATTGTGTAATATTGTCTAAATCGTTGGTTTGGGAGAAACAGCATGCTGTGATGAATCAGTACATGGGCTACATTCATTTACATAGATTTCATTATATAAGGATTACAGTCAGTGGCAAAAATTGATTTGATGACGCTCATATTCAATAACAACATTAATTATAAATACTAAAACAGACCATGGAAGACATGGTTAGCAGGGTTTTATGATGTCAGTATACATTAGTCGGTTCCTCATTAAGATGAGTGTTCTCCTGAACAGATGCAACCTGTAAACCAGCACTTCATATCTTCAAATAAAAAATAAGGAACTAAACCAAATCATCATGAGATGTTTAAGAAAGAAACAAATTTTCCACTAATGACTCATGAGGCTTTTAAAATTGTTTCACTGTTTTTTAACCAGAACTGTTAGACTGGGGAATAAAATCAGGATAAGCTCACATTAACTGTAACTTAAATTCAATTCAGTTTATAATAATAATAAATATAGCTGATAATACTTAAAGAAATGAAACAAATAGTCAAACCAGTTAGAGCATCATTTGAAGTTTAAATAAATCCCACATTACCTGTTCAACTGACTGGTTGACTTTAAACCCAGGTATAGACTCCAGCTTGTCCAGGGTGCCACCTGTATGTGCCAGTCCTCTTCCACTTATCATGGGAATCTAGAAAAAAACCCTACATATCTTAAGTACCTCAGCTGCGTTCATTTTAAAATACATTCAGAGCGGTTGGCAGTGGAAAATGTAATTGAGTAGAATTGTGCCCTAGTAATAGTGCAATATTTCATCATAAAAAGAATTCAGAATTTAGATTTTTGAGTTCTACAGTTTAAAATACAGGGCATTTTCTATACCTTACAGCCACATGCAGCCAGAGCAGGAGCAAGCGGAAGGCTGACTTTGTCTCCGACTCCACCGGTTGAGTGTTTGTCTACCACAAGCCATTCCTTCGGCCATTGAAACGTCTCTCCGGAGTTCATCATCTCTCTCGTCATTGCCAGGGTTTCTTCATTAGTCATGCCCTTCTGCCATATGGCCATTAGCATAGCACCTGTGCAGGTGCAGCACAATTATTTTTGAAAAATTCCACCCAAACATTTTCTTAGTTTGTGTCTAAACAGTAAACTGAGGTTATGTGATCATGCTCTTACCTATTTGACACTTCTGGATGGCTCCCGATGTGACTCCTTGTACAAAAGTGCTTATTTCAGCTCTGTTGAGTTGGCCACCGTCTCGTTTCAGCTTTATAAGCTCAGGGAAGCTAACAGTGCTGTCTTTAGAAGACATCTTTACATCGGATTATGCGTCGTCTTCAGTCAACAGCTGTGTGAGGCATAAAACAGGAACTTTGTCCAGAGGAAATGTTACGTCAAGAATTAGAATTTTCCCAAAATTTGCTAAAGTTGATTTAATTACACAATGACATTTGTCCAGCTCAAAATTTTTTGCCGTTTATTGAAGTGATCAATTTACATGGTATAAAGACCTAATTTTGTACCTAAACTTTAATTTTTACTGTAATATTTTATAGTTTAATAATTATTAAAAATAATAATAATAAATTGGTAAAACTTTACAATAAGATCTCATTAATGTCAGTTAATGTATTAATGAACATTAACTAACAATGAAAAACACTTTCAATGTTTTTTAATGTTTCAATATTAACTACATTATGAAAGTAAAAAAAAAAATAGTATCTGTTAATGTTAATGGACCTGAACTAAAACTGACAACGAACATTTGTATTTTTATTAAATAACGTTAAATGCAATTGTTCATTAACTGAAAAATACATTGGTGTACACTGATAAAAATGATTTTGTGGTGAAGTAAATACTACAGAAAAACAAATGTAATTTCTACATTAAATAATTTAGTTCAGGCAAGAATTTAAATAAAAGAGTAAATTCAATATTAGTACTCAATTTAAACTTATAGAATTTAAAGTTTGAAGTTATAAGTATATTTTACTTGGAACTGTTTGTTATTTTTACAAATATTGTTTAAGTAAATATCAACGTCATGATCCTGTTGTTCCCATCATGCACTTGGGCATGAATAATTAATAAGGTAATTTTTTTTTATTTTGCTGTTTTCGAGATGTATTTACACTATTTTGTACATAAATCTAGTTCCTACATCATTTTTTTATACATCGACTCACTGGAGTCTCTAACCTGGAATATGCCCTTTCGCACGTGAGTTTAAAATATTCTAGCTGAGCCCCCGGCGTGAGTTTTTTTAGGCGACCGTTATTTTAGAATTTATAGCCTTATTGTTTCCATGGCGACGCGTCATGCTTGTCATGTGACACACCGCAGCCCTAATAGCGCTGTATGACACATGGATTGCTTTTATTTCGTTTTTCCTTTTTTTAATATTAATATTCAGAAACATACTCGCTATATTATGAAATATCTGGTATTCCGATTCTGAAATATGTGCAAGTAAATGTATTTGGTTGTTTAAACACTTTTATAATGACCGCGTTAGTTGATCTATACCGGGTGATGGGCGCCGCCATGTTTGTTCGCGCTGAATCCGAGCTGTGGGATTTACAACACGTAAATTCATCCTCTCCTCCCAAAACAAGTTAAAGTAAGTCTCCAGTAAACTGGGAGAAGAGCAGAGTAAACTTTAAAGTTATCTACACAATCTGTATATGATATCAATAAAACATGTCTTCAGATTATATTTGTAAGGATCATTATTGCTGCTTCCATAGACATCAGTGCATATTTTACAAACTATAAATGTATGGTTTTGCTAGTACTTATGTGTATTTAAATGTCTGAAATCTAAAATAAGCATTATATGGTTGAAAACACTGATTAAGTGATAATATGACAAGCGCTCGTGCGTCTGATCTGGCTCCGCGCCAGAAAGCAGATTTGAATTCAGCAGTTGATGACGTGGCGCACTGAACGTTCTAATCACACCGGTGTGATCGTACGCGATAAAGGGTTAAGCGCAGTGTGAAAAGCCCTATTGTGTATCATGTGCCAAGTGTCATTCAGTTCATAACTATATAGAGTCAACATATTACCTTAAAAGGAATAACGAACAGTCTACTTGCTTACATATGTGCTTGTAATTTGACCACATGCTTTATAGGCTTTTTTTTTTTTTTTTTCAGTGCTATGTTGTTTGAGTAAAGTTTACAAACCGTGAAATGTAAATAATTAAGTAGAAATTACTCATCAAACTACCTGGCCACGTTTAATTAACTTATTTCCTTTACTAATTTTAGATAACTTAGTTAAGTAGATTTTACTTAATTCCGTATTTAAATTTTTCTTAAATATGCGTGCAAAATAAAAATTAAGTAAATTTAACTACTTATTTTTTTTCAGTGCTATGTTGTTTGAGTAAAGTTTACAAACCGTGAAATGTAAATAATTAAGTAGAAATTACTCATCAAACTACCTGGCCACGTTTAATTAACTTATTTCCTTTACTAATTTTAGATAACTTAGTTAAGTAGATTTTACTTAATTCCGTATTTAAATTTTTCTTAAATATGCGTGCAAAATAAAAATTAAGTAAATTTAACTACTTATTTTTTTTTCAGTGTAGAAACCATTTTCACTCATTTTTAAAACCTAGTAAATTTCACAACTAATTACAAAGAATCTGAAAGTAACACGTTGAATAAAACAAGACATTTTGAAGTAG